>NC_068983.1:31256819-31260588 GCF_001194135.2 Octopus bimaculoides
TATATATATATATATATATTTGTATGTGTGTATGTGTGTGTATAAAATTAATATAGACAGCAGTTTGCAATGTTTCATAGAAAATGAGAATTATAATTTTGTCACTAAATGTGACTTGGGTGTTAGAAACACCTTACATTGCTAGAAATAAGAGCTAAAATGTTCTAATGCTGTGGTCAACGCACATAAATGTAAGCATATACACAAACAGAGACCTTAATCGTCCGAAAAATACCGATCGAGAATTCTTAATATTGACGTCAGTTTCAGAAATTTTCTTTGCCTCATCAGTTAAGACTGTCTGGAAAGTTCGGCTTTTTCCTATTGACTTGCTTGTGCACTGACTTCAGTATTAGAGCATTTTAGCTTTCATTTCTAGCAATGTAAGTGTTTCCAACACCCTAGTCACATTTAGTGACATCTATAATTCTCCTGTTTGGTGAAACATTGCAAACTGTTGTTTATATTTTATGCATGCACATTAACGAATCGCTATATCATCCATTAATTTGGATGACGAAAACATATATACTAATATAGAAGCAAGTCCAAAAAAGTCGAATTTTCGAGCCAGTCTTAACTGACGAGGCAACGGAAATTGCCGAAACTGACGTCAGTATTAAGAATTCTCGATCGGCATTTATCGGCACACGCACGCACTCATATATGTATGTATTTATCGGCACCGATATTTGTGGACCGTGTCCATTTTTTCTAAACCATGAACAATATATTTATATTGGTTCACGTAGTACATTTTGGAGCTACACTCTTAGATGAGTTGATGGATTGTATTATTCTTCACTAACTTTAACCATTATTGCAGGAATTGAATTAGTATAGCAGGCTATATCCACTACGTCTCCACCACTTACAATATATTTTTTATTCCACTGTGTATATTCAGAACCATGGTATTTTGCCTCTTAACAGTTAAGTGTTTTTTTTTTATGTATGTATGCACGTGCGTGCATATGTGCATACATACGGTGAACTCTTTGATGACAATTTTAAAAATATATGTATGTCCGGACAGTTCGTTCCAAAGTCAATGAATATCCAGTCTACATGCAAACAATCCCATAAAGTAATTAAGTGCCTATGATAAAGGCAAGGTAAAATTTCTACAATAAGACAATAAATTGCAAGGGTAAATATGCATAAAGAAATTTTAAATATCCGTAGATTATTTCAAAGTCTTTCTAAGGAAGTTAATGAGTATTATAATAAATATTTATAAAATAAACATATACTATTACGTCATCAATATCAATTTAAAAATTCAAAAGTTAAAAAAAGAACTAATCATTCAAGTAAATTCATAATAAGTTTCAATTTGTGTGGTATTGTGAACAATGGGAAATACAATTCAACATGACATCCGTGCGTTCAAATATGCAAATTAAATTATTTTAATAAAAAATATAAATTAGTAATAGGAAAAATCATACAGTTTCTTGCTTGCATTTGTCAGGCCGATAGTACAAAATGGACATCAAGATTTGAGGGAGAAGAAAAGCAGTAACCTTTTCTAAAGTTTAAGAATTACTTTCTTCTGCAAGAGAAACATCATAATCTTCATATATTGAAAAAGAACATTAGAAGTAGGCTTTTAGATCATTTTTTAAAAATAAAAGTACCCAGGGAAGATTTTCGTAATCTATTCCTCTGATCAGTTCAAAAGTTCTATAACATTATATAAGCAAACTACTTCCAGCCTGTCAGTGTGCTCATGCCGTACATTTTTTTCTCCTCTTTTCTTTTTCCACATTTTGATCCTCTTCATCAAAGTTCAGCCCTTTGCGAGAATCCTCTCTTCTTGGTGTAGTTCTTTCAGGTTGTCAATGCACTGTTCTCTTCTCTGCTTCTCAACTAAATAATTTATGCCCTCTTAATTCGCCTCCAGGTGAACTATCATAACATTCAGTTTTCTCCATCACAATTCTTGTCTTAAACATTGCGAAGTCCATTGAAGAGAATCAAGGGACAATGCTCTCTAAGAAGTATTTGAAGTACTCAGAAGTAAGCTCCCTTCACCACTTCGCTACTAAACGGAGAGTAACTCCAAAAGTGAAATGATTTTTCCGAAACACTTTTAATGTCGTATCAGTGGGTGAAGTCGTTTCAAAACAGGCCCTGAACAGATGCCTTGTGTATAATCTTTTAGGCATACAGTCACTTGGTGATATATGGGTTGTAGCAAAGGTGTAGTATTAGTATGTAATAAACAGACTTTGAGAAAATCAAATTCCGTCGACATTTGTTTCATGACTTTGAATGGATGTAACGGAGCATTGTCCATGACAGGAACAACACTTTCATTTAGTGGTAGTCAAGTACAGTGGAAGCAAATACATCAGGGAACCACGCACTAAATATATTCTTCGTAACTCAGCCCTTAGTGTTGAAAATCTACTGAACATTAAACCTGTTCTTAACGTTTTGGAAGTTCGAGGGTTTTGTGAATTACATACTAGGAGTGATTTCATATGTAATCCCCCTGAAGCATTAGTGCAAAAGAAGTAATTTTAGCTTATCCTTTCTCACTCATGATTTGACAATTTAGCCTCTTCTTGTGTGGCGTTGGTTCTTATAAGCGCGTTACCCAAGAAGGGCCGGTTTCATTCTGTCAACATCTTTGCTAAGAGTTTCGCTATGCCACTCAACAATGTGAACACTCGTCTGATTCGAAGCAACATGTACTGGTTTTAAGCTCAACTGGTTTTCCACCAGTGACAACAGGAGAAAGTCTTTCAAGCTACCTGTAAATAAATTTAGCTTTATTCACAAGGAACCACTAGCAAATTGCTTTCATTTTATTTTATCGGTATCAATAATAAAATTTCTCATTTTATCTGTGCTTGAGAAATATTATTAAGCCTGAATATGCCTTTTGCTACCGTTGCACATTAATATCTTCTTTTCCGTTAAAACGGTACAAATTGTACGCTTGACTAATCCCAACTCCACATTAAGTTCACTTAAACTGAAGCCAGTATCTCTCTTAGTAGTAAGTTCTGCTTTTCTTTAAAAATATATTGCTATACTAAAGTTTGTTCTTTGTGGCTTTGATTTTGTCATGGTGAATATTTTACTATCAAAAACATTGAACCACAGCAATCTTTTTGATTTTGGAAAAAATTCTACTGATTGTAATCATATATAAAGAAGCAAAATGACGCTATGAATTTATCCATTTTATTCAGCTAATTATTTATTTTGATACAAGAATAGCATTACCAACCCAAGATATCATTTAAAGCATCGAAGCAAACATTCGTTTCCTTAGTTTGAAATGAATTTATTTATCTTACATGGAGATTTTTTGTTGACCTGATTTTATTCATTGACAAAATTTCAAAATAAAGCATTCGTTACCATAAATTTCGTTACCACTGATGTTCGTTACCAAAAGAAGCGACTGTATATGGGTAGAGAGAAGGAAATCAAGAGAGGAAGAGGGAGGAGAAGAGGTGGGGATTGGAGAAGAGAGAGGGTGAGAAAAAGAGATGAGATAATTTATCATATCAATATTAAATGGTCAAATTCAATTTCCAGGATTTTTCTTTCACTATATAATATAAACTTTGTCTCTCTCTTCCCTCATCATATATATACATATATATATATATATATACTGACATTGCATCTATCAATGGGTTTTGACGTTAAAATATTACTCACAGTTTTTCTGAAGTTGAACTCAACTGGGTTTCCTGTAGTAAGGAATTTTAGATATATATATTTACATAATATCTATCTATCTCTT
>NC_068983.1:31260869-31264228 GCF_001194135.2 Octopus bimaculoides
TATATATATAATATAATATTATATTATATTATATATATATTATTTTGTTATATTATTATGTTACATTACATCATATCATATTATATATATATAGAGAGAGAGAGACAGACAGACAGATAGATAGACAGACAGACACTCAGACAGAAAGACAGACAGACATATAGATAGATAGATAGATAGATAGATAGATAGATAGATAGATAGATAGATAGATAGAAAGATAGATAGATAGATAGATAGATAGATAGATAGATAGATAGATAGATAGATAGATAGATATTATGGGTTGCTTTGAATAGACTACATTTATGCTTCCGGGTTACCACTGGATCTATATTTATTTTAATATATATTGATTCGACTATTCGTGTTCTGTCGTCCATGAACGGATGATCACTCATATTGACTACAGAAGAGAAGGAAGGAAAGTTGTGTCGTTCATGGTTTTGCCAAGATTATATAGAGAGTAAGTGAAGTGCGATAACATACGAACCATACAACCGACAGATATTACACCTTTAGAATTAAGACGCACCTATTGCATATAACTGTGCATTTTGAACATCTCTGCCAACTTAATAAATCATATGCTGGTTTAATATATTATTTCATGTCATATCATTTTACTCCTCTTTAACTGGCTTCTGCTACTGGACTTCTGCGATGCAGATACACAGGGGTTTAATTGATTATATGAACACCAGTTCTTTGTCCGTTACTTATTTCATAATCTTCACGTTTCCAGAAGATAGCAAAATAAGCATTGACAGAACAGTAAACAATTCAGTTAATCACTATTGCAATAGGTTATTTTTGATCGAATGTATTGGTTCTCCCTACGTTGTCATACGAACATACCAACCAATAATAGTAGAATGCATCATAATAGTAGAATACTGCCAGCGGGATCGAACCCGGAGCACATTGGTGTGAGGCAAAGTTCTTAACTACACAACCATGTCTACACTCAAATATGATCTCATTTTCGCAACTTCTTAATATCTAAGTAACTTAAGGCCAAAATATTTAATCTAAGGAACTAACCAGAAATATGTATTTGGTGAGATAAAAACGATATTAACGAGAGTCTAATAACATATTCATCTGTCCTGTAAATACGAGACATGTTTCAGTTTTATTCTAACTCTATCTTTTAGGCAAAATATCCACTGCACATATCGAAGTTGTGTTCAATGAATAACGAAGTACTGGTTGAAATATGAAAATAGAATTCTTTGAAAAGTAATTCATAGACGCCATATGCATAAAATGCCCGTAGATAAATTAGTGTTACCATTTTTAATGCATAGAAAATAAGCCATGGACTCTTAAACACCTTATTGGTGTTGTAGGCACGTCGTGTAATATAAGATGAGTCTTCGGCACTTATAGACCTGGTGAAGCCCACCCATCTCCAGGTTTGACCGCAGCCCATTTATTCTAGAAGAGAAAAAAGCGCCCAGAAAGAGTTCGAGAAAGCATAATCCTGCCTACGATAGAATTAGTACATTATTGACCCCAAAGAGATGACATGTAAAGTAACATCACAGGAATATGTACTCAGAGAGCAGAGAGCTAGAACGACCGCCGCAAATCAACCTATCTGATACTTAGAAGCCTCTGCCAATTAACCGGCCTTAGAGCATATAAGAACCAAAGAATTTATATAGCAATGATGGAGAATGAGCATATTAGTAACATCAATTGACATGAGCTGACATTCAACGATAATGAATATACAAAGATTTCTTATTTAGCAATAAACAGCGTACCGTGCTTCATAGTATTAAATATCACACACACACACACACACACACACACACACACTCCATACTCTCTCTCCCTCTCTCTCTCTCTCTCCATCTCTCTTTCTCTCTCCATCTCTCTCTCTCTCTCTCTCTCTCTACATCTCTCTCTCTCTCTCTCTCACACATACATGCACTTCATCTCTCACACAAACACACACTGACATAGAGGGAAATGTATAGCTATAGCGTACGAAAAAATGGGTGCTCAAACCCATAATGCAACTAAGAAATCCACATAAAATATAAATATGCATTAGATACTCATTCCTAAAATACGCAAAGCCTCACTGAGATGTGAAATCTGTTGAAGAGAGTCGGATGGTAGATTCGGGGGAACATTAGATAAAAAGAACTTTTTTATACAGCGTTCTACCGATTCTGCCATTCAACATCATTTAAAAATACATATAACCAAGGCACAAGGTGACATGTTAGGATTTAAACATGTGTAGAATGGTGAGACTACAGAGTAAGGCATTTAGTTTATCGCACTACTAGTTTTGCTACTCCTCCTCCTCCTCATCTACTCTAATAAGTAACTCTTACCCAATTGGGTGCTCATAAATGGTCACTCGACCTGTCAGAAATTCAGCGAAATCTCCCTCCTATCACATTCAACAGTCTTTAAAGAAGGGAACAAATTGGATACGGTCCTTGATACATTGTGCATGAAAAAGATTCGCATGCATTTGGTTACAGGGCAACTAGATCAGGGCTGACTTGATGGTTAAACAACACAAACTACAATTTACGTAGAAATTATAAAACTCTACCCTTCCACACAGAGAATATATATATATATATATACACACATAATTATAATCAAGGCCATAGAAAAAGAATTCTTGCCTATATGCCCTTAATTATAATCGTATCTATTATTTCACCATAATAGGTCTATTTTTTTATATGCTGGGCACTGATGAGATTTTTAACAATTTTATCCTTTTATATTACACACACACACACACACACACACACACACACACATATATATATATATATATATATATATATATATATATATATATATATATATCAGTATGTATGTATGTATATATATATATATATATGCGTATGATGCATTTATCCATATACGTAGACATGTGTGCGTGTATACGCTTGCATACACGTACGTATGTTTTTGTGCATGTGTATGCATATTTGCATGCTTGTATGTGTTAATAGTTATTTGCGTGTGCGTGTGTGTGTGTGTGTGTGTGTGTGTGTGTATGTGTATTATATGTATGCATGCTTATATGTATGTATGGCTGTATATAAGCATGTGTGTAGGTTGGTAGATAGGTAAAGAAGGAAGTAAACATAATACTTCTACACACATATGTTTCGCTTTCATAAAAGTGAATTTTCAAATTTATGTACTGCAATCATGTAATATTAACAATTTTTTTTTTCTTGAACATTCTATCAATTGATCTGCCTAAACTATAAATATATATTTCAGATTTTTAAAATTTCCGTTAGAAAAGGATTTCGAGACAATGCCGTAGCTACTTAAACAAATCTTGTACAATTTTAAGCCCATATATA
>NC_068983.1:31264478-31266855 GCF_001194135.2 Octopus bimaculoides
ATATATATACATATACATACATACATTATTTCAATATATATGAGCATGTCTAGATATGAAACTATATGCATGAGAATACATACATACATACAAACAAAAATATCCTGCTGATGTTGAAATTCCAATGAAGGAACCTTGGATCTAGGTTACAAATCAGTTCTTTTTCTATTGGCAAGAAATTTGGAAATAAAGTGAATAACGACATACATACATACATACATGCATATTTTATAGGTAGGGGAAAAGCCAAGCTGTGTCCTCTGGAAGCACATCTGGGTATTCCAGTATTACAATCCATTACGTAGTAGTTGTATTTATGTGAGATACGAACTAGAGTTGAAAATTCTGAACATGTTCTTTGCAAAGTTATTACGTATCAAAATAGGCATTTGGAAAAACGTTTTAGGTATTATTTATTCAGCATTTCACATGTTCCATTTACTAACAGGAATTAGAAATTTCTACATGTTGGATCAACAAGTAAGGAAATTTCCTATCAGAAATTCTTCAGACAGAGAATCAAATAATATTATTTGATTTTCTACTGAAAGAATTTCTAATAGGAAATTTCTTACATGTCATATAAAACTTTGTAATTCGTATTACCAAATGGAACATGCGTAATGCTGAATTAAAAAATGGCCCCAAATATTTTCTAACTTCTTGTTTATATATATGTATATATATATATATATATGGCACCCGTGCCAGTGGAGCGCTAACACCACCATCCGAGCGGGATCACTGCCAGAGCAGTGACCTCGCTTCCGTGCCGGTGGCACGTAAAAAGCACCATTTGAACGCAATCGTTTCCAGCTTCGCCTTACTGGCACTGGTGCCGGTGGCATGTGATCAAAACATTGGACTGGCCCTCGTACCGGTGGCACGTAAAAAGCACCCACTACACCCTCGGAGTGGTTGGCGTTAGGAAGGGCATCCAGCTGTTGAAACTCTGCCAGATCAGATTGGAGTCTGGTGAAGCCATCTGGTTCGCCAATCCCCAGTCAAATCGTCCAACCCATGCTAGCATGGAAAGCAGGCGTTAAATGATGATGATGATGATGGTATATATATGTATATAATTTATATAGAGTAAGAAAAAGTATAGAAATTTTTTCTACCTGTGGCCTAGTATGTATACAAAGTCAATAAACATTTTTCATATAAAAATTAGCGTACATTTATACACAAAGAGGCAAGCCTTTAACAGGTTGCCTAACATACTAGAAAGAACAGTGGGGGATTTGAAAAATTATAATATATAAGGATGACACACGTGTTATTTAGTTTCTAATTTATATATTAATGATATGGCGTAACCGCTGATGAGAACTTCGCCTTGCAAATTATTTTATTTGCTAATTAAATTTCGAAACCTGAAGTCCGGCTGTAAAACATGGTAAATGTTTTTATTTTTCATTCCCTTTGAAATTGCTCTTAACTGTGGTTTGGACTCTTTGACTGTTCTTTCTAGTATGTTAGCCAACCTGTAAAAGGTTTGCCTCTTTGTGTATAAAAGTACAGTAATTTTCATATATATATATATGTATATATGTATGTATGTATGTGTATATATATGTGTGTGTGTATATGTGTATTGTCTATGTATCTAACAATCTGTCTGTCTGTCTGTCTATCTAAAAAGAAGCCTTTTTAAAAATAAAAATATATGTTGGATGTTAAAGTTGCTGTTCCGTTATCCAAACAATGTACTGTGTAAAATGGGTAAAAAGGCTTCTTGTTCATGGTAGAATTCCTATCGGAATTTACATACCATGGACAAGAAGCCTTTTTACCCATTCTACACAACACATTACTTGGATAACGGAACAGCAACTTTAACATCCAGCATATATTTTTATTTTTATTTTTATGCTCATATTTTTATTCTCATATTATCGTTTCAAATTACGTTTGTTTACTTTCGTACGTCCACCTTTCGTACGTGCACGAGCCCAAATTCTTCGAAAACTTGCGGGTACCACCGATATACGAAGCTCTCAGGCTTATCGTTTAAGGCACGAAACTGAGTATTAGTATTTTTCGGTCGATAATTGGTGAAGAATTACGGTCCTTCTGTACCTGTCCTACGTGTACGTTTTGTAGTATTTAATACACTTTTCATTTATTGAGTAACTGAACGCCATGCATCCCGACTTTGGTTAACTATATATATAAATATATATAGATATATATATCATTTGATAGGCACCATATATGCTTTTATAGGCTACTATTAGTTTCATGCGCTTAGAAACATTGTTTTATAGAAAATGTGTTGTCCCAACACAGTCATTAGACAGTTACATATATGCAAACATACATATATATATACATACATACATACATACATATATATCTCTCTCTCTATATATAT
>NC_068983.1:31267057-31268022 GCF_001194135.2 Octopus bimaculoides
TATATATATATATATGTATATATGTATATATATATGTATATACACGTGTGTATATGTGTGTGTGCGTGTATATATATATATATATATATATATATATATATATATTCAGCTGTATTTATTGAGTACTGACTGTATAGCTAAACGTAATTTACATTCATATACATACAAACACACATGCATATCCATACGCGCATATAAATACGTTCATGCGTACATACATACATACATACATACATACATACATACATACATACATACATGCATACATACATACATACCTATATACATACCTGCATACATACATACATACATACATACATACATACATGCACACACACACATACATGCAAATCACAGAGGGAGCAATTAATGTCTAATAAATGCATTTTATTTTGCTGATATCTTGCTATCAGATAGACATATCACATTGCTATATTGCATGAATATATCACAGATAACAAGTTCCGAGCAGTGATAGCCTCTGAAATGGAATGAAAGAGCAGCTTCTGAGATTGCAACCAACATCGCTATGTTTAGTTCTAATTAAAAGTTAATTAACACTGCCAAAGTCTTCAGTAGCACGCATGATTTATGCGCTTTGATGTCATCTTGATGAGGCTACTTACGCATTCGCGCATATATGACATTCACACAGACACATACAGACAACTGATATCACTAAGACAATCAGTTATATATAAATTCCCTCACTATTCTCTCTTTCTCTCTCTCTCTCTCTCTCATGCACAATATCTTCCCGGCATTCCATCACATACACACACATACACTCACATACACACAAACAAGCAAACATAATGCTTACATGCACACATCCACATGTATGATCCTGCCTTCATCGCACGTTCAAGCACATATAAGTGTTCGTGTGTGTATTTGGATGGATAGCTACCTAGCTAGATAGATAGATGCATATGTATGCATGTATAAGCACATGTATATATATA
>NC_068983.1:31268493-31271283 GCF_001194135.2 Octopus bimaculoides
GGTTCAGTTCTCATCAACGTTTTCTTTTGTTTTGGGCGGTGAAGAAGTAGAGATTCCAAAGTGTTGAAACAGACACTAAATAGTGTTGAAACAGACACTAAATAGTTATTCTCTATAAGATTTAGACTCAGCAGTGAAACAGTAGTGTATTGAACTAAAACATGGACATCAGCTAAAGCCTTTCCAAATTGTTTGGATGTTGTCTCCCCAAGATCATTATGCGCAATATTCAACATGCCATGGAAGAAACATAAAAACTATAGTCAAAATTAATGGTGACATAAGTTCAATAACAACGCGTATATGAAGATTAAGATTTATGGTGACCAACAAATCTTAATCTTAGTGGTTACATTCTGGTTGTTATTGAACTTATGTCACCATTAATTTTGACTATAGTTTTTATGTTTCTTCCATGACATGTTGAATATTGCGCATAATGATCTTGGGGAGACAACATCCAAACAATTTGGAAAGGCTTTAGCTGGTGTCCATGTTTTAGTTCAATACACTACTGTTTCACTGTTGAGTCTAAATCTTAGGGATCGATTTAGATATAGTTTCTATATTGTCATTTTTCTAGTTGCTGACAGGATATTAACATTCATAAATCTTGAGCTATATGAGCATTAATATCCTGTCCTGAGTTAGCCAGGCTTCTAGGCTCTGGAAATCTTCCACTTCTCAGTATATATTAAATGTGCGTGTGTGTGTACATATATATATATATTGTAGACGTCATAAGAATGTTTATAAACTGTCGGGAAATTGTGAAATAATTCTCTTTTGGAATAGTGACTCCTAAAAATGTCGAAGGCAGTTTTGAATTCTTTCTTTATCCAAAAGGGGTTTTGAACCCCAAATTTACATTAGCTTTATTGCGTTCTTCTAGATCGATAAGTATGTACACATAAAAGTACATACATATATAAATTCACAAGTTTTTTTTTACTATTTTTATTCTCTCTCTGTTTATTTCCTCGTGTTCCTTTCTGTTGAAGAGCGTAAGCTCGAAACGTAAAAGACTTTCTCACCTTCCCGAGCGTCAAACTAATACACCTGCTTGTTGTTTATACAACTCTCTTCGCCTTTTGCTTTTTTGTAAATTTCAACTATACATACATACATATATATATATAAATATATATATATATATATATATATATATATATATATTCGATTAGAGGTTGTATTAACCTCATGAAAGGATGGGTTCATCTAAGGAAATATTGTATGTGTGTATAAGTATGTGTGCGTACTCGCATTTATACAAATTTTCTTAACTTTATTCATACCTTATAACGAATATTCTATACTTACCTTATTTATATTAAAATTTTCTTTATCAGCTCTATTTAATTTATTCATTTATTACTCTAATTCTATTTACCTTCTCTAGCTTATCTCCAATCAACCTGCAAACCTCTCGCCCGAACATAAAGAAATACAAATCATTTATTGCGACGTGATGCATGAAACTTACATTATTTGTTGGAGCACTAGTTTCTTCGCTTCGGTAATTATGTTGTTATTCTTGGGAGAGCTGGTGGTATACATTTTCATGTTGTTAAATAGTTGGCATATAGTAGTGCTTTGCTCGTATATGTTCTTTCTTTCGATTACATGTATATCCGCGCTCGGAGTATTTGAGGATTTCAAGTGGCCCTTCAATGAATTTTACTCTTTTCCTCAAATAGAGAAGGCTGGATTCAAAATTTTCAAGCTGAAGAAGTGGTCACTGTGTTAAAATGTTAGTCTCTGCAGTGTTTGACTTGGTAAATTATGTTGTTCACACAGTAATAATTGTATCCCTGTGTGAATAACAAAGTTTCCGAAGTAGTATGGTATATGTGCGTGCCTAAAAAATGATGCCTTCTTAGAGTGAAGAAATTTCTAGACCTCTTCGTAGTGACTTCCAGATTGTGTAGCAGATTAAATTACTTACTCCTTTCTTTTACTGAGTTACGTGGTACACTATCCATGTAAGCTATTGTTTTCTTCTTTTT
The DNA here is from genome assembly GCF_001194135.2 of Octopus bimaculoides. Lineage (NCBI taxonomy): Eukaryota > Metazoa > Mollusca > Cephalopoda > Octopoda > Octopodidae > Octopus > Octopus bimaculoides. The sequence continues at coordinate 31,270,500 of NC_068983.1, forward strand.
TTTTTAATGAAACCTATCCTAGCTACTGAATCAGTATTCTAATGGCTGTGTTATTAAATATATTTCTGTCCAACGGTAGATTAGAGATTTCCTACAACAAATCCAATTACGTGACCAGACTCAATCAGTCAGAACCGACTTTACAAGTGCCCTACGAACATAACGCCTTCCACAATTTTCCAGTTATTTGCAGTATTGTATGGAAGATTGTATGTGCCTGAGTTCAAATTTTTTTTTTGTTTTTTTTCCTATAATTCGTCTTTTATGCTTAACGTTCCTCAGTCCATTAACCTTTTAAAACCTTCAGTTTCTCATCATCTGACTCATAATAATCGGAGTACTGGAGAGCTGTTCGTGCACTATGCGTGAACAGCTCTCCAGTACTGAAAGAAACACAGGAATACCGTTGTACTTGATAATATCATTAACTTCATATATAAATTATTTAACTCGTAATTTCTAGCAAATTTCGTTATTTTATGTTTATTGTATCTTTATGCTTGATTTTTTTTGTTTATACTTGCAGTACATAAAGCTTCTATTGTTAATTTCGAGGTGTTTTTATTAATTCTATATAGGCTGATTTAATTCTATCTAATTTGGCTTCGTGTCCTATTTTATAATGTATTGGAATAGCCTTTTGTTGTGAATGTATGGTCAACTGACGTAATCATGTGTCAGGTGTAATAATTTTAGTCATCAAGATTACAATTACATGTTTAAATTAAAATTTGTATATAAGCGCAGGAGTGGCTGTGTGGTAAGTAGCTTGCTTAACAACCAC
>NC_068983.1:31271699-31273327 GCF_001194135.2 Octopus bimaculoides
ATGTATGTATGTATGTATGTATATAATGAAAATGGATAACAAAGCCAAGGCAGGGCGAGTATCTCAGGTCATTCAGAATATTTAATTAGAGTAAGGTGAATCAAAAAATAGATTTTTAAAAATGGAGTAGAAGTTATATGTATGTATGTATGTATGTATGTATATTCCTCGGCACCCCTTTTTAACTGAGGAACAAGGTGAGCTCCACAAATACTATCTTTTCTCTCTGAGAAGGTAGTCGAATCACTTTGTGGGAATTGGTTCCAACTCCTAGTAAGTTAGAGAGAATAATCTCGAAAATCAGATTTCTTTCCATAATTCACAGGCGCAGCCGTGGCTGTGTGGTAAGAAGTTTGTTTCCCAACTCTATAGTTTCGGGTTTAGTCCCACACTGCATGGTACCTTAGGTAAGTGCCTCCTTGAGCCAACCAATGTCTTGTGAGTGAATATGGTAAACTGAAAGAATATATATATATATTATTTTTATTTATGCGCCCTTTTAAAGCCTAGCCAGGCTCATGGGCCCGGCTTCCCGGTTTCTACGGCGTATGTGCCCCCCCCCCCAGCTGGACAGGACGCCATTCCATCGCAGCGTTGCTCAAGAAACAAGAAGAAAGAGTGAGAGAAAGTTGGGGCGAATGAGTATAACAGGGGTCGCCACTACCCCTTGCCGGAGCCTCGTGAAGCTTTAGGTGTTTTCGCTCAATAAACACACACAACGCCCGGTCTGGGAATCGAAACCGCGATTCTCCGACCGCTGCCCTAACCACTGGGCCATTGCGCCTCCACACACACACACACGCGCACACACACACACACACATATATACACACACACACATATATACACACACACACGACTCTGTGTGGGTGTATGTGTGTGTGCGTGCGTGTGTGCAGCGTGTGTGTGCAGCGTGTATGCGTGTGTATTTGTGTCTGTGTTTGTTTCTCGCCATCGCTTGACAACTGATGTTGGTGTGTTTACGTCCCTGTAATGTAGTGGTTCGTCAAAAAAAAACTGATAGAATAAGTATTAGGCTTTACAAAAGAAAAAGAATGATAAATGCTGGGGTTGATTCGTTCGACTAAAATTCTTCAAGACGGTGCCCCAGCATGACCTCAGTCTAATGACTGAAGCAAGTGAAAGATAAAGGATTAAAGGTGCCATGAAGGAAAAGACAGATTATCTAAAGGCAAAAAAAGATAGACATCAACATGTGTTTCTGTCCGAATCAGCCTACTAATTGTCTAACCTTATCTTCAGCGGACATAGACATATTCAAAAAAGGAAAGAGTAGAGCATTTTACGACTTGGGTAATTTGCATATATGAAACGAAAATAAGCCAACAGAAATAACTCAGAGTAGCCAATCGTATGCATTTCAACAACAAAGTCATAATTTCAATAAATCATCTTGATTTATAATCTTGTATGTGACGATGATGATGATGATGACGACGACGACGATGATGAAATTAGGATATTGATGATTAAGTTAGGATGTCTCACGGTACTTCAAGATTTATCAGGAAAACAAGACGCAATGAGAAATCAATTTATAGATTTTACTCATGGCAAATATATATGTATGTATGTATATATATATATATATATATATATATATATAT
>NC_068983.1:31274416-31277732 GCF_001194135.2 Octopus bimaculoides
TATATATATATATATATATGTATATATATATAATTCAATAGATTACTTAAGTATGCTAACATTCTCACCAAGGATGTGTAGATGACTGAATCACCACGAATGTGTCATTGTTATTTTGCTGATACTGAAAGCGTTGTCGACTCTGGAGAGATTTGAAACTAGATGCTGTAAAACATTCGTAAATGAAGGACTCGTCCGTTAGATAAATGTTAAATGTTCATATTAGTACGAGATAACAAACGCATAGGCAAACTTTACTAATTTTATTTTTTAAATATAGTGATATTACTGGTATTTTATTGGAACAGAGAAGACAAATGTCAGAATTGGCTTTCACGGAATTTGAGCAGAGAATAAGATGTGTAATCATAATTAGGTTATCTAACTTCGATTTTTGCAGTGTACAAAGCAATTTATTCTGAGGTTAGGGAAAAGAAATATTGAGATGTTAATAACATTTCAATGGAATTAACGAAAGGAAAATGGTGTTCAGCTGAAACTGCATAGCGGCTATGGCCGAAACAAAATACATGTTCATTTCTCATTATGGATATGGATGGTACAATCGAAAGAGTACCGGCTAAAATGACTTCATTTTATGTTTGTGATTTGAGCAATCAAAGTAAAACAAAATCCTACATAATTTTAACATGGTCGTTGGGGAATACAATGTTAACGCTGCTACTACTCCTATCACCACGGTCATCTCTGATGGTGATGAAGTCAACAACATCAATACCCACAATATCGGTCTTAACACCAATAAACTTGATTAAAACAGCCACCTGTGCAACTACAACACTTACCATGTCCATAAGTTTCAAAGATCAACAGTAACAACGTTCAAACTACAATATTCACAACATTCATAGCAACAATATTCATATCATTCCCAATTTTCACAAGAGCATTCACAATGACACTCACAACAGTAATATTGGTTTAAAATGTTGGCACAAGGCCAGCAATTTCAGGGGAAGAGGTAAGTCAATTACATTGACCCCAGTGTACAACTGGTACTTATTTTATACAAAATCCTACATAATTTTAACATGGTAGTTGAGGAATAGAACCTCAGTGGTATTTGAACTCAGAACGTTAAGTCGAAAGAAATACCGCGAAGCATTTTTTTCCGGTGCGGCAACGATTCTGCCAGCGCGCCACCTTACTCATAACGAATATGTCATTTGTAGCAACATTCCCACAATGAATTTAGTAACAACAATATTGATAGCACCACCATTCATAAAAACACGTACAACAGCACTTAACTACAGAAGCATTTACGCTAACAGCAACACCAGCAATAGCAGTAGCAACATTCACATGGAAAGCAGCACAATGGCACGAGTCAACAGGCAATCTTTAACATAGACGCTGGTACTCATAGAAATAGTAACCGGATTTCCCCATCACTTACATCCTATATATAATTTTAAATGAAAGCTAGATGGTGTTTAAGATTATAATGACTTTATAGTATAGTATTAGATACATCATGATCCTGGAACAATGGAAGTCGGAATGGTCATGCTTAGACTATTCTGCCGTTATTATAACAGCAAGCACAGTGATAAGAACTATTTTCACAAGAGCGATCGACAACAGCGTCGAATACCACAGAAGCAGCAGTGGCTACATCATCAACAGAAACGGCAGCAATAGCAGTAACTATAAAACAACAACAAAAGTAAAAAAAGAAAAGCAGCAACAAAAATAACAACAAGCCTATTAGTGCCGATGAAAGGCAAGCAGCAACAGGCTGCAACAGTTTAAGAGAATCACACAGCACTGGTAAACTTGAAGTGTCCATCTAGTCATGTGTGATAGAAAGAAATGAGAAGGAAGAGAAGAAGAAAGAAAATGACTATGAGCGAGAGGAAAGAGAATAGAGAGTGATAGAAAAGTAGAAGTAAAAGACTTGTTTAGAAGTAGAAAGGCTTGACTACGATGCAAAACTAAACCGGATCAAGTTTCCGAGTGCGTATGTAGGTGTGTATGTGATAGTGTGTGTGTGTGTGTGTGTTTCTCTCTGTGTTTCCCCTGTGTGTGTATGTGTGTGTGTATGTGTATGTGCAGACGCGTTTTGCATATTATTGTGTACGTTCTTGTGAATGTATGTGGAGATGGATATACGTATGTAGGTAGTGAGTGTTTGCGGGTGTAAGTATCTCTTAATTGATGTGAACGTATTTGATCGTAACACAGGATGGCTATATGAACGTGTTCAAGGGTGTGTACGAGTGTGTGTGTGTGTGTGTGTGTGTGTGTGTGTGTGTGTTTGTGTATGTGTGTACGTGTATGGGTGTGTCTACGTGCATGTGTGTTGCTTAGCTCCAGGTGATCTCGGAATGAACAGACTATGTTTCGGGTAATCCAGCAGTGGTTCTGTCTTTATTTTAGGTAGTGTATTTATGACAAAGTTATCTACTATTTCTTCCTTTTCTAAGGCACTGGGTATGATTTGAAAAATATTTGGCTACTATTTTCAGCAGGCCGGGTAAATGCATAAAGGCTTTGTTCGGTGTATAAATGCGAACATCTGTGTACATGAGTATGTAGATGTATCAATGCACGCGTATGTGTGAGAAGAAAGCTTGAGTGCAAATTCGTGGCTGTTTTAGTAAGAAAGAGAATGACTGAGAAGACAGCCGCCGTCAGAATAGGTATTGGTTTCAAGTTCTGGTATAAGGCCAACAACATCAAGGGAAGGGCTAAGTCGATTACATCCACGCCAATGATCAACTGGTACTTAATTTATCGGTCCCCGAAAGGAAGAAAAGCAAAGTCGACTTCGGCGGAATTTGAACTCAGAACGTAAAAACAAACGAAATAAGGATAAAGGATTTTGCACCGTATGCTACCAATTCTGCCAGTGCGCCGACTTAGCATCAGAATAAATATTACTTGAATGATAGTTTTACTTACTGGTATTACTGACAAACTGTTTCACTGAGTGATTGATTGGTCTGACAGATCTGAGGGATTGATTGATTGATTTGATTGATTAGTTGACAGAAGGAAATAAGCGTATGATCCGGTAGAAAGAGTTTTAAATAGACACAGACTATAAGTTCGACGGATTGACTAACTGAAAGCCAGATATATAAGTTGATATATATAGATGGATGGGTGAGAAAATGGATAGACATGTATCTATCAACACACGCACGCACACACAAACACAAGTATATATATATGTATATATTTATCGTATATATTTATCGTTATTTTTCATAAAAGAGCCTTTAATTTTTTAGATATCCAATGTACATGTACATTTTCGCATTTTTTCTTCTTACTTTCCCTATATATA
>NC_068983.1:31278202-31278787 GCF_001194135.2 Octopus bimaculoides
TATATATATATATATCTGTCCGGCATTCGCCATGATTGATCGCTAGCCACTACACATTCTCTTTTCTCTCTCCTTGTTTCTTTCTGTGGAAGAGCGTAGGCTTGAAACGTTAAAGACTTTTTCACTTACTTCTCGAACGTTACACTAATACATCTGTTTGTTGTCTACACCACCTGTCTTCGTCTTTGTTTTTTTTTGTGAATTCTCCCTTATATATGTGTGTGTGTGTGTGTGTGTGTGTGTGTGTGCGTGTATTTATATATGTAAAGAATAAAATATTTTGAATGACACAACAATGCACTATAATAACTGTTGTAATTTAATCCTCCATAGGGATATCTGAAGAAGGAATTTTATTCCGAAATAACATATCAGACTATGGATGATTAAATCACAACAGTTAATATAGTCCATTGTTTGTATTATAGCGCATTGTTGTGTCATTCAAAATATTTTATTCTTTACAAACAATAGACAATGCTTCAAGCGAACTACAACACTCTCCTATCTTTATATATTTGTGTATATAAAGATATATATAATATATTTAAATGCATGTATATATATATATATATATATATATAT
>NC_068983.1:31279760-31280543 GCF_001194135.2 Octopus bimaculoides
TACATACATATATAGTATTAATAATACGCAGTCCCGAACAGGACACTCGGATTTACCCAACGAGAAAAGTTCCCAGAGCCTAGCAACTTGTTAGCTCAGATACCACATAAGGATCGTTGTGGTTAGCCGGTATCTGAAACCGACTTGAGAGGAAACATGCTCACCACCAGGATAATATAGCCCATTAAACTCATCTTTCAAATATATTTGTGTGTACATACATACATACATACATACATAATTACATACATCCATACATTCATCCATCCATTCATCCATCCATCCATACATACATACATGCATACACACATCCATCCATCAATCCATCCATCCATCCATCCATACATACATACATACATACATACATATGTGGAGTATGTGTATATATAAATATACATAATTTCAAATAAACACAATGAAACAGATCAATGGTTAGATATATTAATAGATAAATAGATAGCTTTAAAAAAGTGCTGCATGCATACGTGTGTGTGTGTGCGTGTGTGTGTGTATGTGTGCGCGCGTACTTCCCCTATCAAACTGAAACCACCTATATTTTTTACCATCTATCTATCTATCTATCTATCTATCTATCTATCTATCTATCTATCTATCTATCTATCTATCTATCTATATTCATCTATATATTTCTCTATCAAAGTATCAACGTATACAATTTATACTTATATTTGTATATTTGTCAGTGAGTGTGCTTGTGTTTGTATAAATGGATAGATGATTGACTGTTAAATAGTTTCACATACACACACATTTATATATATA
>NC_068983.1:31280847-31284958 GCF_001194135.2 Octopus bimaculoides
CACATATATATACACACATACATACGTACAGTAATACCTCACTTTACGAAGAGCCGTTTTACGAGTTCCCGGCTTTAAGAGTTTTTAAGAGTATTATTTTCTGTTTACGAGTTCTCGCTTTACGAGCGTTCTCCGGGAACAAATTAACACATACACACAGGTACACACATACAGAGAAACGTAGAAACCATCATGTTCTCATTTGTACGTGTTTATGTTTATATATATGCATGCATGTATGTATGTATGTATGTATGTATGTATGTATGTATGTATGTATGTATCTACGTATTCGCATGCACATACATATATATGCGTATGTGTTTAATATGAATATCTGTCATATACTGAAAATCTTATCTAATCAACCGATCCTTGCATTTCTGGCGCTGAAAAACACTTCATATGAAGGAGAACAAATTAACAATCATAAAAAACAAGGGCAACACAAAAGACCAGCTCAACAGTGATAGTTATATATTCTAAGATACAGGATATTTCTAAGATTAATAAACAATAAAGTCAAATTATCAAAGAAGTAACTTTCTATAGAAGTAACTTTATTTATTTGTTTTAATAAAGCATCTTCATTACAAAAAAAGTACCTCCGCTAAATAAATAACAAGATCTGTAGAAAACAGTCATAGAAAATAAATAAAGAAGAAGATTTGAAGCAAAAGTAAAAAAAAAAGTAGAAATCCATCACAGGAAGAACTACATAAACCAATAACAAAGCAAAATATAAATAAATGAGGCTGGCAGTGAATCAAAAAAGCTATTGGCGTTTTTACTTTGTAATTTCAGAAAAAAAATTGATATCTGCTGTTAGAAATAAATGGCTTGCATTTCCACACACGCACTCACACGCGTGCGCGTGCGCACGCACACACACTCACATACACTCACAAAGCATACATACATACATACGCACAGACGTGTGTGTGCGTGTGTACATGTGTGTGTGTGTGTGTGTGTGTGTGCGTGCGTGTGTGTGTGTGTGTGCGTGCGTGTGTGCGTGCGCGTGTGTGTGTGTGCGTGTGTGTGTGTGTGTGTGTGTGTGTGTGTGTGTGTGTGCGTGTGTGTGTGTGTGTGCGTGTGTGTGTGTGTGCACGCGCACGGTGTCACAATTGAAAGACGAGACGTTCCTGTATACCGAAGCAATATCATATGCAGAGGGGCGATAAAATATTGTAAAGTAAGGGAATTCGGTCGACAAACTAATAATTAGCGGCCAGCATTGTCGCTTTTGTAACATCGAGGGACCTTCTGCGTGGCGCCCGAACTGCCTGCTAGATATAGCAACAAAATCTTCAAATTACACCATACCTTTCTCAAAACTTTGAATAATGTAATTTTAGATGCATTGTTCGAATAAAAGACTCGATGGCCATGAAGGAAATGCCTTCGACTGTTGGTCTGCGAAATCATTACTGACTTGAGACTAAACGAACGCAATGTATTATTTAATTTAACTCAATCTATTTTCGTCTTAGGCTCAAAATACCGTCGAGGTTAAGATTTCCCTTTCATGTGTCCGGGAACCATAAAGCTAAGCAATAATGGAATGGCGGTAAATTCAATCAACTTCACCCTATCTTTTCTCAAATATGTGACTTCGTGAGTGATAGAAATCATAGAGATGGTCATTAAATTTATTGGCCAGCAGGGTTGCTTTCCTACTTCCTTGTTGGCTGAGATAACTGTAAAACAATAGTATCATTCCATGCACTATTAGCATCTACAGCAGAATTAGCTTTGCCATCGCTATCACAACCACAGGCTGTTTATAGCTTTTGTAATGGAACAAACTTTACTGAACTTTTCTTTCTTTCCCTTCTGTTTACTTCAATATTCTTTCTCTCTAAACTTCCTATGTTTCTTCACTTCTTCCTTCCTTTCTTCTTTCCTTTACTTCCATTCCTTTATTTCTGTTTCTCTTTCTTTCTTTCTCTCTTTATTTCTTTCTTTCTTTCTTTCTTTCTTTCTTTCTTTCTTTCTCTCTCTCTCTCTCTCTCTTTCTTTCTTTCTCTCTCTCTTTCTTTCTTTCTTTCTTAGATTCATTTTATTCCACCTCATGATGTTTTTAACATGGCTACGTTGAATAAAGTCACTGACAGACAGTTTCTTAAATCGATTAGATATATAAATATTATACATAGCGACAAATAGACAGAGAACCAGGAGTATATCTGTAACACACACACACACACACACGTACATTTAACAGGGGGGGGGGCGATAGATAGATAGATAGATAGATAGAGAGAGAGAGAGAGAGAGAGAGAGAGAGAGAGAGAGAGACATAATAGTAGATAGAGAAGAGAGAGAAGGATATTAATAGATAATAAAGAATCTTTTATCGATCGATCGATTTAAAATATAGAAAACACAAGAGACAGACAGACAGACAGACAGACAGATAGACAGACAGACAGATAGATAGATAGATAGATAGATAGATAGATAGATAGATAGATAGATAGATAGATAGATAGATAGATAGATACATGCATACATAAGCTCTCACACACACACACACACACACACTTACAAAGACAGACAAACAGGTAGATTAGAAGATTGACGTGAAGAAGAAGCATAAACAAGAAAACGTGAGAGGAGAAACGGAAAGTGCGATAAAAGAAAGGAACAACGATGGAAAAACAAATAAAATAGAGAGTGAGTGAGCGAGAGATAGAGTGAGAGGGAGAAGACAAATAGATAGTGAAAGAGAGAAAGGAATGTGTGAATAGAAGTGAAAGACAGAGAGAAGAGAGGGGGCGTAAATGATGAGATGAGTGAGTGAATGAGTGGAAGGGTGAGTGAATAAGAAAATCGAGATAGAAGAAGCAGCGTAAAAGGAAAAAAAAATAAAGAAAAAAACAATGGATGTTTAAGTTGGTCTACGAGTATTACATCGGATTCAGAACTTCCCAAACAAGTTATAACCGAACGGATTTAGTTCTAACAGATACAATGGCTTGTCCAATACTGTGACTTTACAGTGAAGTTGTGAGTATAGATATTGCGTGTATTTCATACATAGATATGGAAGTGCGTGCGAGTGCGTGTGCGAGTGCGTGTGTGAATGTGTTTATATGCATGTTTATATGTGTGCCTGGTGGGTGTGAGTATGCATATATAGTTTTTACATATATTGAAAGACATTTATACATATATATACAAGCCACCACCACCCTCCATACACACACAAACAAGCAAACATACACACTTGCAGGTATGGGTTGTCCTCTTCAGAAGATCGCTTCAAGACTACGTGGTTGTGGGTTCGATCCTAGTGCACAGGAACATGGGTACTTTTAAAGTAACATGCGGGTAATGATTATGTTAATTTGATATTGGAGTTTTAGTTGACAGAAGCTGTCTATCAACTGCGCGTGTGTGTGTGTCTCTCTCTTTAGATATAAATAGATAATAGATAGATAGATAGATAGATAGATAGATAAATAGATAAATAGATAGATAGATAGATAGATAGATATAGATAGATAGACAGATAGATAAATAGATATTTATATATATATGAGTATAAATATGTATGTATGTATCTATGTATATATATATATATATATATATATATATATATATATATATATATATATATATATATATATATATATGTATGTATGTATGTATGTCTGTATGTATGTATATGTATGCGCACATACATACATGTTTGCATGTATGTATGTAAATGAAACAAAGATGAGTAACGTATTTCAACAGCATAATATTAAATACCATGATATTAAATGTGTGTGTGTATATGCATACATACATGCATACAGACAAACACACATACCTAAACACACACACGCACACACATATATTTATACATGCACAAATATATATTTACATACAGGCATACATGTATACATACATGAATACATACATACATACAAATAGATAGATAAATAGATAGACAGACAGACAGACAGACATACAGATAGATAGATAGATAGATAGATAGATAGACAGACAGACAGACAGGCAGATAGGTAGCTATAACATACGATCGCATACAAAAACGAATGAATGAACGAATATATATGTGCATATATATACATATATATATATATATATATATATA
>NC_068983.1:31288644-31289651 GCF_001194135.2 Octopus bimaculoides
TATATATATATATATATATATATATATATATATGCATGTGTATATATATATATATATACATAAATATATTCTTGAATATATGTGTGAATATGTGTTGGTGTTTGTGTATGTGTTAGTGGAGGTATTTGCTACAACTCTACAACCTAATAACAAAGCAACGAGAACAATGATTTCTGGAGAACACCATTACATATGTATGTAAATACATATGTATGTGTGTATGTATGTATGTTTGCATGTACATATGTATGTGTGCATATATGTACGAGTGAATGTATGTATGTAAATATGTATGTGAGAATGTCAGTATATATATGTATACATATATATACATACATACATACATACACACAAAAACATATTCACATGTACATATCTATCTACACACGTACACACACAAAACACACACACATACACATACTGTCTCATAATGATGGCACAAAACTGAAACGCAACTAAATGAGGAAAGAACGCATTTATTAGGGAAATTGTATAACGATTGCCACAAATCCCATCATTACGAAGTCTCCTATTCTTTTATTCTTTTACTTGTTTCAGTCATTTGACTGCGGCTGTGCTGGAGCACCGCCTTCAAGGGTTTTAGTCGAACACATCGACCCCAAGGCATGTTTTTTAAGCCTGCTACTTATTCTATCGGCTCATCATACCGAACCGCTAAGTTACGGGGACGTAAACACACTAACGCCGGTTGTTAAGCGGTAAAGGGGGAACGCACCTAGACACAAAGGTACACGCACACACACACATATAAATGACAGGCTTCTTTCAGTTTTCGTCTACCAAATCCACTCACAAGGCTCAGGTCGCTTCGAGGCTGTAATAGAAGACATTTTCCCAATGTACCACGCAGTGATCCTGAACCTAGAACCATGTGGTTGGGAAGCCTGCTCCTATTATATATATATATATATATATATATATATATATATTATACATATATATATACATACATACATACATACACACACACACATACATATTTATAT
>NC_068983.1:31290370-31302557 GCF_001194135.2 Octopus bimaculoides
TAGAGTAGAAAAGAAAAAATATATCCCTTAGACTCACCCTTGCTTCCCACACTCTCGCCTCCCCCACACACCCACACCATCGTACTACACCACACACCACCACACCACACACCAACACACCGCACCACCACACCAGACAACACCACACCACACAACACCATACCACACCACACCACATCACACCATCCCGCACACACTAGCACTGACCACTTCCCATCATCCACACACCTACACATGCACACAAGCACACGTCAATGTCACCAGCCCCTTACACACGCACGCGCACCTTCGTTCTGGGATCACCACTACTTTATTATTTCCCCTTCTTCCTAGCTCTCCTGTGTGACCCATCTGTCCGGCATTCGCCATGATAGATCGCTAACCACTATACCTTTTTCTATTTTCTCTCCCTGTTTATTTGTGTTCCTTCCTGTCGAAGAGCGTAGGCTCGAAACGTGTTTTTTGTAAATTCTCACTATATATATGCGACGGGCCTTTTTCAGTTTCTGTCTACCAAATCCACTTGCAAGGCTTTGGTTGGCCCGAGGCTATAGTTGAAGTGCCACGCAGGAGGACTGTACCTGGAACTATGTGGTTGGTAAGCGAGTTACTTATCACACAGCCATCTCCTGTGCTTATATTATATACAACAGGCTTCTTTCAAGCTATAGAAGAAAACACTTGCCTAAGGTGCCACGCAGTGAGACTGAACCTGGAACCATGTAGTTGGGAAGCAAGCTTCTTACACACAGCCACGCCTGCATACATATACACACATACTCATAAATAAAATATGCACCAGGAAATATTTTACTATATTCTTACAAAATTAGAAAATAGTGTGGCAATTATTGAACACGCTCGCACAAATACATATGTATGTGTGCATGTGCGTACATGCGTTTGCCTGTTTTCGCTGGCGCGTATACACACACACTGACTCGCACACACACACACGCACACACGCACACGCATGCATACGCACACGCACGCGCGCAGACTCAGACATGTGTTCGGGCATGTACGTGTTTGTTGTGTGTGTTTATATGTTCATAGTTCCTTTTTCGCAGTCCCTGTTCCTCCTCTTCCGATTATCAATTCTTACTATTTTTCTTATTGTTTCTGATCTAGACAAAAAGTCTGTAATTTTGAGAGGATGGTTAGTCGATAGCATCGACCCAATATTTTTCTGGTAATTTGTTTTATCTATCCCGTAGAGAGTAAGGACGGAACCGCCAAGTTTTGACGGATGAAGCGTTCTAATGCTCTAACCCAGGGGTTTTCAAACTGTGGACCGTGGACCACAGGGGGTCCGCAAGGACAATACGGGGGGTCCGTGGACAGCTAATACTTTTTATGGGCAATTTGATTTTATATATGTTTTTTAATCGAAATCTTTTAATTGACAATAAGCCTATTTGTTAAATACTGTTAAATAAATAAATGTAAAAATATGTTATTTTAAGCAAATATTTATGTATATATTTCATAAGTGTTTATAAGGTAAAGCCTGAAATATAAAGGGGTCCGCAAGTCAAAAAGTTTGAAACCCCCTGCTCTAACCAATGTTCCAGCTCGCCACTATTTTCAACGGTATCTAATTTAGTCACTCGGTCAGCAGTTTTTATAGGAGGTATTTAGCCGATTACAAGGATCCCGTTACTTGGCTGGTTTTACTGACACTGAATGAATGGAAAGTAAAGTTGTGCTCACGGGGATTTGAAAACAATTTGAATTACGGGAAATAATCTTTGCGGAATTTGTTCCAAGTATTTACATTCTGATTTCATATTCTCCTGGGGCTAACTTTGGCGCTCGTCCCTACGAAGTTGACCTCCGTTAAAAATTGCTGGCCTTGTGCCTCAATTAAAAACAGTTATGGTTATTAGTATTCAAAAGTAATTTCAGGCTAATTTAATTGGCAGGGTTGTTCTTCCTGATTTTTTATGAAAACAAGTCTTCTCAAATGTTAAGGATCTTTCTTATGATTCTCGCAGAATATAGGATAGCGCTTTTCTTTTGGTCAAAAATGCGAGCACAAATTACCACAATTTTCACCTTTGTGTTCCTATTTTGACAGGATCACTCCTGCAGTAATATTTTATAACAATTTTGTCGCAATTTTGACACTACCATCTAATTCTTACATCAGTAGCCAATTGACGAATAAGCCCATCTTTACTGTATTTTGGGACACTTGCTATGCATGAGACTATTATGTAAGAATTCAGTTTCATTCACGCAGTTGTGATAACAATCTTTATTTAACATTATATTCATAAAGATGACTGTAAAGTTGTGGCATCGCAACCTCAGTTCCTTTTATCGAGACACCATCTTTAGAGGGCTTCTAGCTAAAGATAAAGAGACACTTATCTCTTTGTGATAGGTCGACTTTACCTTTGATCCTTAAGTTCCATTCAAGAACCGGGGTTAATGTAATCAATGTAATCGACTAGCCCCTCCGCTAAGACTCCCGGCCTTATGCGTACGGTAGAAAAAAATTATTACTATTTTATTTATTTATTTATTCAGTTTTACTTCTCAGAGCTCTCGATCTTGCTTGCTCTGGTTGATTCTGTGAGAGTGGACAGCAACCTGTTGTCAGAGGTCTCACATGGTTTCTTTCTGTAAATTGTCAGCTTCGGTACTTGAATGTTAAATCATCGTGGAAGACATTCAATCACCCAAGCACCAATCTCAAAATACTAACTGTCCCCAATAGAGAAGTTTTGGGACCTGTTCTGCCCTCATCTCAATTCCAGTTTCTCCGACTTATTTCTCGAACCTGGTTGTTAGTACTCCGAGTACTTCTGCAAATACTGGGATAACAGTGAATCGCCGCATTGCCTACATTCTTGCAATTTCGTCTTTCAATAGTCTGTATTTCTCCATCTTTTCCGCTTCATCTACGCGTGGATCCCCAGGTATAGCAATATCTATGATTTGGTTGCCTTTTTTCATATATCTACTACAACAATGTCTGATCTCCAAGCATCGAAGTCACTCTGGATTGTAAAATCCTACAAGATCTTATATTCATTGTCCTCAGTGACATCCTGTGGTTCATGTTTGCACCATTTCCGAGCTGTGCCCAGGCCGTACTTTTCACAGTCTCCACTGAACAAACTTTACCACGTTATCATGACTCCTTTTGCAGTGCTTTTTTGCCAGCTTATTACATTCACTCGCAATATGTGAGATTGTTTCTTTTTTGCTGTTATATACTACAAAAGAGCGATTCACTACTGTTATCTATTTGGAACTTGAGGTAATTAGTCTTCAAAACTTGTTCCTGATCGCTGCATATCAATGCCTCAATGCATCTGTTCAGATCACCTTTTCATAGCCATCTCTAAGTGTTAGTCTTGTCTCTCTGTTGTAAAGCGGATTCCTCCCACTGGTGTGATGTATGATTGCCGTTGTATTGTAGTTGATGTTTACACTAGTAGCCATAATAGTTACTAGTCATCGGATACCGTTATATCTCATCATACCGGAATAGTAATACGCTAACTTCTTTCTTACTATCGCTGACAACCGCCTACTGTTCTTTTATAATAGCCTCTCCTACCACTTTTTACCGGGAGAGGTATACGGTTTCACTATACAACACTTTCCCTTCGATTTCTCTGAGATATTTGCCATGCATTATTTTCATTTTCCGATTGTTTATTCTTTATTCTTCATCTTGTTTCTTAAACGTTTTTGGGTACGTCATATTTTCGGGCGGTATCGTGTTATTATTTCTCACAGCGGCAAGCAAGGATTCACTCAGCTGTTTGATGTACTCTCCCATACAGTTCTTCTCGTTGGCAAACAGACCTTACATCCTATGAGTGTTCTTCCCACCTTATTCCTTATTATTATTATTATTATTATTATTATTATTATTATTATTATTGATTAGTGGTTAGGGTGCTGCACTCACGATCTAGCGATCGTGATTTCAATTCCCAGATCGGGTAGTGCGTTATGTTATTGAACAAAACACTTCATCTCACGTTGTTCTGCGATCACTTCGACACCTGAAGCGTGGTACACAGTGCGTCTGTTCATGTAATGTCGATTTGATGGAGAGAGGAAGCTAATGTATGGCGCATATATTTGATCACTATAAACTAAAAATATCGCAGGTCGTACGGCAAAACACTCACACGTCGTCTTCGACGGAAAAGTTCGTTATCATCATTATTATTATTATTATTATGTTGCTCTTTTTTTCTTCTTTCTTCAAATTTTCTTCCATTTCTCGCTGAGTGTTTTCCGTACACCTAGGGCAGAGAAACTCGTTGTATGCATTCCCAGTTTACACACGCAAATTCACAGGTAAAACATGTATTTAAGAAAAAAAAATCATCAATGGATGTTGTTTTCACAGCGATAATGCTCTTCTCAGTACATGAGTCGTTCCAGTTAGCACGATTTTTTGCACTTCCTGTAGGGATGGTAAGCCTTGTATCATTTTCAAATAGGTTTCAGTACCTTTTTTTTTTCTCATTCCTAGAGATCCTACAATTACTGGTATGGTAGTCGCCTTGAGGTGCCACATTTTTTCAATTTCTATTAGCAAGTCTTTATATTTACTGATCTTATCAATATTATACTCTTTTACTCTTTTACTTGTTTCAGTCATTTGACTGCGGCCATGCTGGAGCACCACCTTTAGTCGAGCAAATCGACCCCAGGACTTATTCTTTGGATGCCTAGTACTTACTCTATCGGTCTCTTTTGCCGAACCGCTAGGTTACGGGGACGTAAACACACCAGCATCGGTTGTCAAACGATGTTGGGGGACAAACACAGACACACAAACATACACACACACACATATATATATACATATATATACGACGGGCTTCTTTCAGTTTCCGTCTACCAAATCCACTCACAAGGCTTTGGTCGGCCCGAGGCTATAGTAGAAGACACTTGCCCAAGGTGCCACGCAGTGGGACTGAACCCGGAACCATGTGGTTGGTAAGCAAGCTACTTACCACACAGCCACTCCTACGCCTATAATAATAATAATAATAATAATTATTATTATTATTATTATTATTATTATTATTATTATTATTATTATTATTATTATTATTATTATTATTATTATTATTATTATTATTTGATGTTTCACGAACTCAGTGTTGCGCTTGATTTAATTATTATGCTTCCCATTGAATTGCATCTTGCGGTATAAGATGAGGAACATTTTGTATTCTCTGTATAGAATTATTTCTGCTCTTCATATATTTTCGTGTTTTATATTATGGCTTTTTCGGATAATTTTTACTAAACCTAGCAGACAAGTCTTCTGCACTGCACCTATTTTCAGTTTAAGATAATATTTTTCAATACTTTTCCCCAGATGATTTGTTACTGCTCCCAAGGCTTCTATAAGCAGCATTATAATTTTGTCGACTTCTCTGTTCCAGCACATGAGGATTTCACACTTCAAGTCGGTTTATTACCTTTTTTCTTATTCCCGTCTTTTGACTCTGGTGTCAAATGGGTATGCCGCTTCGATTACAATACCTAGTTTCATTTTGTTGAGGATCAAAATATCCAATGTGTAGTGTCCAATTCTTTCGGTTTATAAGGAGAGTCTCACAACAACCTCACTTCATCGTTCTCGCGGATTGCATTTCTTTTCCTGCAAAATGTTTATAGCTTTCTCCCGTGGATGCAAAGCTCAATTTCCTACAAAAATGACAGTGCTTTGTTGCAGTAAACTTATGTCAGCACTTTTGTTTTGACTCAGAGCTACCTGCGGACATTCTGATGGAACGTTAGCTATAATTTCATTTAAACATCATACATTCTATGTTTGTGTGAACATATCTAACATTCTCTCGATCCAATTTACTTTTTGAGCCTGTTCCAATGCTATTTACCCTTAAATAGTTCTTCTGCTACTTATCTCTTGGGTTTGTTCCTGTACTATTTCCTTAGGGCCTGTTCCTCTATTATTTACGGTTTGGGACTGTGACTGTGCTATTCATCGTTTATCGTAAGCGCCAGTTCTCGTGCCAATTTACTCTTAGGGCCTCACCTCGGTAAAAATTCTTTGCAGTATTTGTACCACTTCTTTACATTCTGAGTTTAAAACCCACCGATGTCAACTTCCATCCCACCGTGGTCGATAAAATAAAGTATGAGTCAAGTATTGGGGTCGATATAATTTGCTAAACCTTTCCCCTCAAGATTACTGACTTGATCCTAAATTAGAAACCGATGTAAAATGTCGGTGAGCTGGACAAATCGTTAGAGGGTTAGAAAAAGTGCTTTCCAGTATTTCTTTTGGCTCTTTAAATTATGAATTTACCACCGAAGTCAGCAGGTAAACTCTTTGCTTTTCATTTTTCCTGGTCAATAAAATGAAGTACCTGGGGTCGATGGTATCGATTATTTCCCTGTCCTGAAATTACAGGTCGATTATTTCCTTGTCCTGAAATTACAGGATAGACTGGAAAGTTTTCGTTTTCGCTTTCTGTAGAAAGAATGCATTCCATCTGTTAGATGCCCCGTTTGCTGTCAATACCTGCTGAGAAAACCGGGCATGCTTTGGTTAATAATGCGTAGACAAGCGCCGAGGCAGCAACATCTCCAGCTTTTCCTTGACTGTGAACAGATGAGGACATCATTTGTCGAACACGTTTTTTCCTAGCTTTCATCTCGTGCCTTTGACAGAGCTGTAGTCCTGGGTCTAGCGTAGACCGAGATGGGGATCCTGGCACATAAAGTGTCATCCGGTACTCACAGCCCTCAACCAAATGGGTTTTCTATAGAAAATTAGATCGGAGCAAATGCGATGAAAGTTTTAGAGAAACACTGAGCGTCAATAAAAATCAACAAGTTGAACTTTAGGACTGGGGCCCCTGGATAATTTTTAGAAATTGCTGACCAGTGAATGTTACCGGGGAAATTGCTGGTTCGAGATAAAGTATAGTCGTGCCGATAGCAAGGCCTATCCGAGAAACACAAAGAGCGACGAAACCTTTTTGCACTCAATCCTCCAGCACCCGAGGATTGCCGACTTATGGGTTTACGTTGAGCAGATGCTGTCATGTGTAGGACGAATCTGTCTACCTACTGAGTCCCCTGTGAAGATCCCCTGCCGCCTATCTTTGGTCGGGCAGGACAAGATACTGTCTTGTGACCTTGGCGGAAGAGGACGTATGGTATGAGAGACTGAAAGGCGTTAAGATACACTTTATCTTTGCTCTAAATTTCATCAGCTGTTTAAGATTTCACTTGAAATGAAAAGTGAAGACGAAGTTGCGAATGTCGCCTGCCAGGAAATTCATTGAGAAGTGGATGAGAGATGTTAGCATGGTTCCAATGAATGGATCAGCTCTAAGTGTGCGTTTTCAGATGAGAGGAAATTTGAATGAGGAGGGCGCTTTCCAAAATGGTCAACATAACACTGTGTTTTTCTGAGTTTTCCCCGCATAGTCATTGGGGATCTGCGTCCTGCTGAGGAATTATAATTGTGATTTTGCGTTTTGTAGTTTTAACGTTCTAGCTCACTTCTGCTGTTTACAGCTGTGTTCCGAAGGAAGGTGTGTAGCGTGTGATCGTCGCATTGACCATGACAGAGAAAGTTGAGCATAAATACGCATCAAATTTTGCCATGCGCTTAGCAATACCTGATCAGAGGTCCACGCAAAGTTCTTTTTAAATTTTCGTTGTTCTCGACACAATCAAAGAGATTTTGTGCAACTGAAACCCGAGTGTCCTGTTGGTCAGTTGAAAGCAGTTTGGGCACAAACTTGGCAGACTCGCATCTCATACCCAAATCTTCAGTGATAATGGACTGAACTGAATCGTAACTAATCTGCACATGCTCTGATTACTCATGGGTGTTGATTCGACGATTTCCCTTCACAGCTGCACGCATATCTGCAAAGTTTTTCTCAGTTCTGCTGACTGTGGGTCTCCCAGAACGTTCATCATTATAAACATTTTTTCGGCTATCTTGGAAATGTCTGAACCACTTGTGTGCGGCTCATATACTCCTGAGCATAAACTTTCTGCAACTTTGCGTAGACTTCTGAGCAGGTGTCGCCATGACAACTTTCTCTGTCATGGTCAATGCGACGATCACAGGCTACACACCTTCTTTTCAAGCACTACTGTAAACAGCGGGAGTGAACTAGAACGTTAAAACTTAGTATGCTCATTGTTAGATTTTCTTTCAAGCTTTTACTTCATTTGGAACTGCTTTGTCTATGTATAATAGATCATGCGTTTCTCTAGCCTTCTTCCTGCAACCTTTCTGTTCTTCTGGCAGTTAATTCTGGTTGTCAAGGTGTTCATAAATGCTTTCTAAAAGCATTCCTATTAACAGCTTCCATACTAATGGTAAGCAATTGATTGGTCTATAGTTGCTAGCTGATTTACCCCTGCTCTTATCTTTCATGAGTATTGTCCTCCCTCTAGCCATTCAATCTGGTATTATTCCTTCGTTAAGGCAATCCTGATGTTGTTCCCTCAGCATCCCATGTAAACTACTGAATTTCTTTATCCAGTGCTCTTGAACTAAATCTAGTCCTGGGCCCTTCCAATCTGACATTTTCCCTAAAACTTTACTCATTAAAGCACTAATTAGTCTTACATCTGGCTTCTCACTCACTACTTCTTCCCTCACTTTCTTTAACCATATTGCATCTCCATTATGATTGACTGGCTTATCCCAAATATTACTCCAGAACGTTTTAGCTTCTTCTGCATTAGGTTTCTTATCATCAGGACTTCGTTCTCCACTATTTATTTGGTTATAAAATCTCTTCTAGTCTGTCTCAAATAATTTATTCTGTCGATACTAATCTATTCTTTTCTAAATATCTTTTCTCAAGGGAAGATTTGAATCTTGTGTTTCCTAACTTATTCAGTTTCCAGGCTTCTATTCTTCTCAGACCTTGTCTTAAAGTCTTCACTTAATTTTGTAGTCTCCTTTTCCACATTTGTTCTTTTTAAATCTTTCCCTGTGAGATATCTAATCTTCTAGTGACTACTACCCCCCCCCCCCCTGCATAGACAAATAAGTTAGTGCCTCCTATACTTTTAGTAGCTATCCTACATTCCTAGTCATTTCTAGCAGCTTCCTTCTGTTGGTACCTTTTAATGCTGGCAATCTTTTTTTTACTTCTTTACTCATTACTTCCTAAAATCTTCTGATCTTCCTCACTTGAATCACTTAAGATGCTGATGCCAATTGTCCCTTCCTTATTGGTAGCGCTTTTATTTTGGGCTTCAAGTTCTTCTCTGGTTTCTGTATTTCTTATGTTGCTGTTTGTCTTTCCTTTGTATTGTTATAATAATAATAATTATTATTATTATCATTATTATTATTATTATTATCATTATCATCATCATCATCATCATCATCATCATCATCGTCATCATCATCATCATCATCATCATCATCATCATCATCATCATCATCATCATCATTATTATTGTTGCTGTTGTTGTTGTTGTTGTTATCATTATCGTTGTTGTTGTAGTAGTTGTTGATGTCATTAAGGTGGCTAGCTAACAGAATCGGTTCCATGCCAGGTGAAATGCTTAGTAGCATTTCGTCCGGCTTTACGTTTTGGGTTCAAATTCCATGGAGGTCGACTTTGCCTTTCATCTTTTCGGAGTCGATGAAATAAGTATCAGCTGAGTACTGAGGTCGATGTAATCGACTAATCCCCTCCTCCGAAGCTGCTGCCCTAGTGCCAAAATTTGAAACCGTCATCATCATCATCATCATCATCATCATCATCATCATCATCATCATCATCATTATTATTATTATTATTGAGTGAAAGAGTAACACATGCCATCAAAGTGACATTGGAGTACAGATATACGAAATCCAATGTAAACATCATGACTACCCAACTGATAAAGGTACACGAGACACATGCATCACAACCATATGTGTGCGACATGGTGACCTTATATCAAGATAAACAGAGCATGGCCTTGTAAGTGGAGACCAGTTAAAATTTTCTTCAGGTCTGGTAGCCCATTACACTCAAAAGGTCTCTGAATAAGGGTTGCTTAAGAATGTTGAACGATGTTATTATTATTTTCAGTTTGACTCAGGTTCGGTCTTATTCCTGGTAAGGTTTATGTGGGTAGCAGGTTTACCTTAGGTATCTACAAGCTCTCAGTAGTCTTTCAAGTGCTTAGAACCCTCCTGATAATCCTTGCTGTTTCTAAGAGACAGTCTTTTTGCAGGAGCTCTACAGGGCATTCTATTCCAGTCTCCTTCAGCCATTTGTCTATATCTTTGCTTACTGTTCCCAATGCACCAATCATTATAGGCACGATTTTGACAGTTTTTATACTCCAAATTCTCCCTATTTCAAATGTTAAGGGATTGTATTTTTATTTGTTTTCCGTCCTCTTTCTTTACGATCCTGGAATCAAATGGGCATGATGGGTCGATAAGTAAGCAACTTCGCTTTTCCTTATCGATAATCGTCATGTCTGGCCAATTATTTTCTAATTTCTTGTCCGTTTGAATAGGAAAGTCCCACAATATCTTACATTTCTCCGACTCAAGTACTTTTTTACTCGATGATTATACCATGTGTTTCCAACTTCAAATCCCCATTTCTGGCACAGTTTCCAATGTAAAACATTTACAACCTAGTCGTGCCTCCATTTCTTATATTCTTCGTGTGCCAACTTCGGGCATTCTACCACAATGTATGCCACTGTCTCGTTCCAAGTTTCACAGGTTCTACATTTCCGTATGTATTTTTCTCAAGTTGTTTGTTTTTATCGCTTGATCTTGGGCTTGATCAAAGGAGGGGTCTTGATCTTGATCAAAGGGGAATAAATCAAAGGGGAATATATTGAAAACCCAAACGAGATAAGTAATATAGACTTTAGGGGTAGAAATTAGAATTGAATGATACAGAAGGTGGTAAATTATAACTTAGCAAATTTATAATATTAAAATGAGAAAATTTAAACTGATATATAGAATAAGGATAGAAATTAAACTTAAAACCTAATAATGGGATACCTTAATATATAAGGAACATTATTAAGAATATTCTATAAAGACATTCTAAAATGAATGTATAACGGAATTAGATTATTATATGGGTAAAAGTACATAGAATATTTTAAAGCAACAAAAAGAACTATTCTCTTCATTACGGGTGGATAAGTATAAGATATTGTAAAATATGGTATCAAATATAAGGAGTAATTGCATTAGAGGTATACTAAATGTATAAGGGAATACATTCGGAGGCAATAGTTAAACCGATTTGGGCATGTAAACATTTAATGAATATTGCATGTTTAAAAAAAAACACTAAAATAATGATTCCCATATCCAGTAAGTTATATAAAAAGACTTGATGAAAAAATTATTGATAAATTACAAACCCTAGGAAAGTATATAAAAGGATATACAAATGTATAAAAATATCAATATAGGTATAAAAATTTATAAAAATTTATAATACTGTAAGCTTTATGAAGAGATTATGAACATGTATAAGAGGGTATATAAATACATAAATTCAATAATATAAAATATAAAAGATATACAAATTTTTTTAAAATCTTATAAAATATTTCTTTATAGAATGATATAAAAGGTATAACAGAGATAAAAATAAGGATAAGTCAAAATAAAATGAAGTAAAATAAGGATTCTTTCATAAATTATGATATAAATTATATTGGTGTATTGAAAAGAATTCTTAGATATGCTATCATTACAAATACCATATAAAATAGAGCTGGGTTGTGTTGTCTACGCTCACGTCAAGAACATTGGGTACAAATACCCCTACACGGAGTCTTGATATTCAATATTCAAATAATATTCTTGGGGTGTACAGATTATACCGAACTAGCAAGGTGCCTCAATTTAAGTACCTAATTCAACTGAATCTTAAATCGTATATATGCACGCGCGCACACACACACATATATATTGTTGTATTTCGGGTTGGTCATTGTGTGTGTGTGGGGGGGGGGGAAATAAACACATGCACAATATATTCGTTCTCCACTTGTTTATTATTGTTCTTATTTGAACTCATATCCATTGTCCGGAAATCTTTCGTCACAGATCTATGACCCCTTCAGCGACAATTTGAGTCCTTGTGTGTACTGCTTTTCCGCTTAGTCCATTTACATCAGAAATCTTATATATATTTATACACAC
>NC_068983.1:31302889-31303752 GCF_001194135.2 Octopus bimaculoides
TATATATATATATATATATATGTGCATCTAGAAGTAAATGTAAGGATAAACTAATTAGATCTATATATAAAGTATATTAAATACATGAAATGCAAAAAATGTATATATGTATACATATAAAAAGGTCCAACTTACTCAGATTATAAGTGATATAAAGAATTAAAAGGGTGGAAGAAAAGTATGACAAATTCGACAGATGTTTCTGGGGGATCGGCTGTCCATAATAATGTCTGTAGATTGATTCCATCATTGGAAGATACGAGCTTCCGTCTTCAGTGAAAAAATTTTACATTTGAGATGTTAAAGGAGAGAAGTTCAAAGATGGAATGATTAAATATATATGTCTGTGTGTATATGTGTGTGTATGTATGTATGTATATATATCTGTGTGTGTGTGTGTGTGTATACACATATACTCTTTTATTCTTTTACTTGTTTCAGTCTATTGACTGCGGCCATGCTGGAGCACCGCCTTTAGTCGAGCAAAGCAATCAGGACTTATTCTTTATAAGGCTAGTATTTATTCTATCGGTCATTTTTGCCGAACCGCTAAGTTACGGGGACGTAGACACACCACCATCGGTTGTCAAGCGATGTTGGGGGACAAACATATACACACACATACATATATATCTGTATATATACATATATACGACGGGCTTTTTTCAGTATCCGTCTACCAAATCCACTCACAAGGCTTTGGTCGGCCCGAGGCTATAGTAGAAGACACTTGCCCAAGGTACCACGCAGTGGGACTGAACCCGAAACCATGTGGTTGGTAAGCAAGCTACTTACCACACAGCTACTCTTGCGCCTATTATGTGTGTGTGTGTGTGTGTGTGTGTGTGTGTGTGTGTGTGTGT
>NC_068983.1:31303840-31313690 GCF_001194135.2 Octopus bimaculoides
TATATATATATATATATATATATGTGCGTGCGTGTGTGTGTATTGTTGTGGAAGGCTCCTGATCACTTCCACGTGACCAAAAATGGACTGATGCATTTCAATAAAGTAAAGAAACAGTTTGAACTGTCAAAAGTTGACAGTAGTATTTGACAGTAACAGCGTTGATCGTTCGTGTTGGGTTACTGTGTTAGTTTAATATCGTATCTACATTTGGCATAGTACGGAGCCCATTGTGCGAATGGTTATTCTAGATAACCATATTCAAATATTTATTTGAATAATACTATTCCAATACCCTTATGCACAGTCCAACGTAGTCATAACATTATTGGTGACGGGATATTCAGACTCACTTCATAACATGTACGTATATATCCAAAAATGAGAAAAAGATCAAAGGTCCCTCTCTGTTTACCGACATATTTTGCAAAGTATATATGTGTGTGTGTACGTACGTGCGTTTGTGTTGTGAGTGTGTGTGCGCGCGCGTGTGCGTGTGTGTGTGTGTGTATGTTTGTGTGTGTGTGTGTGTGTGTGTGTGTGTGTGTGTGTGTGTGTGTGTGTGTGTGTGTGTGTGTGTAAATATAATATGTGACAATTATTCGATACCGAATAATTGTCACATATTATATTTACAGATAAATTCCTCTATTTACATAATATCGAGGTCTCTTTCATTCTTTTGTTGTCTTACCATTTCCATCAATATATATATATATATGTATATATATACAAAAGATAAGAAAACAAAGAAAATTGTTTAACACATCTTTAATGATTCGTTACAATTGTTTTTGTGTCAAATCTATAAGCAATGCCAGTTTACGCATTCCAAATGAAAATTTGCGTAATATTTGCAGTTTTAGACATTACAGATGCACTTTATCAAACTTGAGACTTGCATCAAATGTGTACGTATATATACAGTCACGCCTATATTTGATATCTCCTCCAATTTCGAAATACAAAATTAAGTTTCAAATTATTGTTCATACATTTCGATGAATTCATCTTGACACGATGTAGTCATTGATTCTGTTTTAGCTTTGTCTAGCCTCAGGCCAGCAGTGATAATTCAACCTCTAACCATCTTGTCTGTTTTTGTTCACTCAATGTACATGCTACTACATTATCTAAGGATGATTTCTTTAACTTTACGTCAAATAGGATAGATCAGAAATATAATAGAAGGCTGTGACCATCTGTTTTCCCAGGATTATGTAGGACGACGTTACCCTTCTCCTTCGCTTATTTTAGAGGTAGGGTCCAATTTGATGGAGAATTTGTTTCATATTTGATGCAGATCGAGTGGCCGCATCGAGGCCCCTCCTTGTCTCGAAGGAGTTCTTATATTGTGGTCGCTTTTATAGTAAAAACAAAAACCCTATTATAATATGACGGTGTCAGTTACAAGGCTCATTGTGCCTTCTTCAATAGAGGTTGTCTTTGAACACAGCTTTCATTCCTCTGAGATAACTAAAATTTAGAAGTAGTATAGCTTCTAATTTAAGCACGAAGTGGGCAGTTTTGTGGAAGGGATGTGGTTGATACTTTATTTAATCGATCCTGAAAGGTGAAAGGCAAAGCTGACCTTAGCCGGATAGGATTCAGAACGAACAGAGTCGGTTAAATATAGCAAAGCGCTCATCTCGATGACCCTGCTAGTTCGAGGGTTGAGAACGTGCTAGCTCGCTCTTTCGACCCTGCCAGTTCGCTGCCTTGTGAACCAGTATAATGAATTTAATTAACCAGTCTTACTCGTGTTGATGGTTAGCTCACCTTTGATTTCGGAATTTTTATCTCACAATAGTCGAGGGAGTAATGCCTAGTATAGCAGTCAGAAAGATGCAATAAGTTTTACAATGTTTAATCTGTTGCATCTTGTAAAGACGTAGATCAAAATGACTATAGATGGCGCGAAGGAAGTCTGTTTGAGATATGCTCTTGAAGAATGTACCAGCCATACAGAAAACGCTTCGCTCTTGCAGACTGTGACCATTTTCATAGCTTAATTAGCCATTAGGAAGGCAACAAATCTGACATTAGAATTGCCAAGGATAGATAATGGTTCATGGTATAAGATCATAACTGATTTCAGGGATGTGGCCGTCGTATAATTTTTTTTCTTATGTTTCTATGATTATTGTTAATTTTAATGTGTAAACGACTATGAATTTAATTAACTTTGGTGATGTTTGAACTTGAAGCTTGAGGCTCTTTCACTCCCTGTCGCAAGAAGCACGGTAGTAACGAGAAGGCAATTCTTTGCACTCAAGTGTACTCTTTTCTCTTGAGGCACGTCTGTTCACTTCCCGGAAGAAAGATATTGGATGAAGTGAATTTATCTGTAACCTATCCAGTTTCTTGGTCACAAAGATTTTACAAATACCACTGTTTTACGCAAGCTGAGAAGCCAATTATTAATATCTTTTATTCCAATTGCCCTGCTTAAGAACAAAGAATTCTGATAAATGTTTGTCATATATTGTTCAGAATTACATATTCGTCATTTCTAGCTTTGGACACAAACATATGCAAAGTGAACAAAGCCAGACAACACTACTTTAGCTTGGGGATTTACAGATTGTCATGTGTGTGTACAAGCGTGGCTGTCTGTATTTATAAGTGCGTCTGCTTTGTATGTTGTGCTCATATCGGAATTTATTTAAAAAGAGCTCAAAAAGTAAAAAAAGAACAATTGAAAGACAACAACACAAAAAGATTTTGTCGTCTGAAGAAATGTTTATATTCATGTGAACATTTTGTGTATATCTGTATTTTACGTTGATACTGAACGCATTGTATTTTTTTTATTTTGACTTGTTGGGTCTGGAGAAAAGGAATAGTCCCCATGACCTTAGCATACCCTCCGAAACTTTGATATTGATGTCGTTAATGTTCTTTTTTAACCATTGAAAATCAACAGCAACAGGAAAGATATTAGCAGGATGAGATGTCTGGATAGCCGACTTTCTCGGGAGGAAGGTCTGGTCGTAGGATTGATGTGAAGCCCAGGCTTTCGGGGTCGATAAAATAAGTACCATTTGATTACTGGGGTCGATCTGATTGATTTACTCCTCCCCTGAAATTGCTTTTCTTGTGCCAAAATTTGAATGTCATACACATACATACGCTTTTTTCATGAGTGTGTATGTGTCTATGTTCATGTATGATCACACGCGCACATACACACATATTAATTTACTCACACAGATATACATTCATGTAAATCACCATTATTTTTAGCCCTAGGTAATGCAACTCGATTACAAGTCAATATGGACACATATAAACGTTCACCGGTGTGCTCGTGTGCTCGTATGTGTGTGTGCGTGCGTGTGTGTACTTTATCGTTTTAATATTGGATTTTTAGACAATTTAAAGTTATTTTATTTTTCTTTTGTTTGCCGTTATAGGGTTTAAACAAATCTTGTGAATTCAGCTATTATTTTATCTCATTATTCTTTTCTTTTCATCAATAGGGTCTAAACGCTCCTTGTGAAAAGCAATGAAAGAAAATATGGATATGACAGCTGGTGGTGAATTGAATGGAATCCAGCCAAGCCAAACTGGCAACGTAACAAATCCTCCAAATGATGGTTTGGTCAAAACTCACAACACAATGGTGAGCATTCAGCCGGAACGAGGTAATCAGGCGGGTGCTGGATGTTACGTCACTAGGCTACAGGTCGGTTTGTTTCTATTCCTGATCCTACTGACAACTATTTTCATTGCTCTTATAGCTGCTTTCGTTGGAAGAAACACGCGCTGCGATTGCCAAAATTCTCAACAGAATGCTTCTATTAACAGAGACAATAAGAATAGTCAGGAAAATACGATAGCCGGAAAATTTGGCGAGAATGAATCAGGCAAGAATGAGTCAGGCCACAAAGGAGGAAATAAATTATGGAACAGACTACGTTTACCGAGAAGCTTGATCCCTTCTCACTACTCCCTTGAATTAAAGGTTGATATGGATGCGTTTATATTCACTGGTAAAGTAAATATCACAATTCATGTCGATCAGCCGACACACTATGTAATATTCCACACAAAAGAACTCGATGTTGACAAAAAAGCTGTTTCTGTTCACCTAAATGGAAATATTTCCGACACTGTTCCCATCGGTAAACAGTTCTACGTCAAAGACAATAAATATCAAGTCTTGGATTTGAATCAGAACTTAAAAGAAGGAAAAGATTATGTAATAAGCATCGGTAATTTTTGGGGTAAAATAGCCCCTGACTTGAAAGGCCTTTATAAGGGATCCTATGTAACAAAAAGTGGTGAAATAAGGTAAGCAAATCGTTTAATTACACTATTGTTTTACGATTTTTCAACCCATTCTCTTTTTTATATTTTAACAAAAATAATTATCTGAAAATATCTCATGAAAAAATTCTTTATGCCAATTTTGGTACTGTAGCAGAAGAAAAGAGTTTTTAAAAAATGGAATATCATTTATTGAATATATAGACTTTCAGGGGAAAAGGATATACTGAATGCCATACGTAAAAAAAAAAAATAATAAAATAAAGTAAAAAAATTAAAATTTTTTTTGAATTGAATGAAATTTCCCTTTTCAGTCGGAGAAAGAAAACAGATGCCAGGCAACAACTGTAATATATCAACAACTCTCGTGCGTTGATACATTATCCAATATTAATAACACAAGTGAGAAGACTTGAACTAGGAGTTCAAAATAGGTGACTTTTAGAAACAAGATCTGAACGATAATGCTGTCAACTAATAAAAAAAAAATGCAATAATTATAATAATCACAGCCACAATAACGGATTTTTACTTTGACACATTTTAAGGGAGGCGGAATAGTCGATCGATTAATACCGCAATACATTATTGGTTCTTATTTTATCGATGTAAAAAGGCTAAAAGTTTAAGTCAAGGGTGATGCGATCAAATAAGTACTATCATTCAAGTAATTATAACAATGATTTATAACATATCACACGATCGTAACTTTTAGGAGTTGCACCTCTTCTACTCGGGCCCATCGAACAGCCTTCGTTACTTCGTGTCTCAGGGCACTCACCTTAGTTCTGACAGGGGAACCTTCATGCTCCCTGTTAAAGAATTAGTTGGGGGCCAATCTCACCGCAAATACGTCGGTTGTGCTGCCTTTCCAAAACACCTGTTATAAATTTCTTACCAGATCTCTTTAATCTAGTTTTCTTTATCGCTAGTCCTTTACTAAACAATATCAATTCTTTTCTAATTGCTTTTTTATAGGTGAAGCAATTTTTGTTGTTGGCCATTTCTCTTATCAACATCTGCTTAACTATTTTAATCTAGTCCCTACAAGCTTTGCGCGCCAGTAATGACGTTTCCGGATTCCAGTAACCGTGTCTTTGCTTATCAAACTTATCTCGGTTGTAGTCTGTTTATGTGATGATGATAGATTGCGATCAACCTATGCTATACATATCTACTGGCCTACAGAATACTCTATCTAGATACCATTTGGATGATCTAACACATTTTGTCCAAGCCACATTAGTACAGTCATAAAATTCAGTCAGTAACTGTCAAACAAATGGAAACATCTCAATAGATTTATGAGACTTTTGCAATCCCTTCTCTTATCAGCTAACCATCACTAAGTCCCATCTAGCATCCAAAATGCTGTTCCAATGAACCACTAGTACTAAATAGAGAGACGTTCTCAAGGCGCACTTTAAACGCTTAAGAAAATCTACACCCTTCCCACTACCCTTATTGGGGCATAGATATGAACTAGTCGAGAGGTATAGTCTTTGCTATTAATCACATTCAGAACAACCGACTTAACCTCTGGATCCAGGAAGATTATTCATATTGTGAGATCCAGACCTTTCTGAAACAACGACTCGGCCTCCCGATCTCGGTCGACTTGGAGATGCGTACATTTCGTCTAAGCTGGGCACGAAGGATCGCACATGGGAAATTGTGGTCTCACTGATGGACACTATATCTAAGACTACTAACCTGCTTCTGAGGTGAACCTACATCATATTCATAATATTCTAAGTAAGACAATGGATCAAAGACGAAAATAAGAGGGACCACTTATCTTATTCATGTGAAAAACAGACGATCCGCCCTTCTAACTAATTTTGGATGTTTCTACTTTTAAAGTTTTGTAAATTCTTTTGTTTAATGTCCTGCGGAAAACTTCTCGATCGGGGTTTTGTTTTTAGTTTGCTATAATTTTCTTATGTTGATTTTAGGATCTGTTTAGTCCTCGCTGTGTTATTTGCTGGCGTGATTAAATGAAGGCTTGTAATGTCTCTGTGTTGATGTATATGATTTATTAGGTCTTTGTAATTTGTATCTATGGCCGTGCAGTTTGTTTCTTAGCGAATGATGTTCTTGTTTGTGCGTGTAGGCATTATATTGTAGTTGTATTTATAGTGCTCATGGAGTCTGTGGTGGTGGAAGGTGGTGGTGTTGGCGGCGGCGGTGGTGGTGGTGGTGGTCGTCGTCGTCTTCGGCGTCGTCGTTGTTGTAATCATCGTCGTCGTCGTGGCAGCGGTGGTGAGAGGGTCGGTGGTGGTGTTGGTGTTGGTGATGGTGGCGTGTTGATAGTATTGGTAGTGTTGTCTCTAGAGATGGTGTTGCTGTATCATAGTTTGAATACATCCCTCCAGCGTTTTTGTTGGTATAAAGTGTTTCTATTGTCCCTAAATTTCTTCCATATGCTGTCAGTTTCGTCCTCCACTTGGCCATACTTTTTCCCAAGAAATCGCTCAACATTCGATGCAATACTAAATAGGTTCATACAATCTATAATCGAAGAATGTGGCATCATATCGTACGCCTTACGATAATCGATCGATGACATGGCTAAGTTAGTTTTCCTTCTCTTGCAGTCTCTAAGTACAGTTTTGTCTACCAGGAGTTGATTCTTGGTACTTGTGCACTTACGCTTGCACCCCTTCTGTTCATGCGGCAGGATTCCTATTGTTATTATTATTGTTATTATCATTATTATCATTATTATTATTATTATTATTATTATTATTATTATTATTATTATTATTATTACTGAGTGAGAGAGCAGTGCATGCCATCAAATTGACACTGGATTGAAATATACGAAGCCCAATATACCCATCAGGACTACCCGTTTGATAGGGTACACTAGGCATATGCATCACAACCATATGAGCACGACATGGTGATTTCATATCCAGATAAACAGCACATGGCCTTGCAGGTGGGGGCCCAGGTAGAATTTTTTCAGGTCGAGTAGCTCATCCCGCTCACAAGGTCCCTGAATAAGGTTTGTTTAAGGATGTTGAACGAAACACATATGTTTCCAGAAGTGAATTATTGAAACCCCAAAGAATTTCTCTCGACACATGGCTATGATGCTTCCTCACTACTTCTGCTCGTGCTCAGAGATGCACAAAATGTCAGCCACTAAGGGACATGCTCAACTTGTTATGGTCAAACAACTGACAAGTAAATCTGTGGTATTGAGCAGAATATTTACTGTAGCCCATCTTTTATACCAAGACAAAACATATACATAACACCTCCAGTCAGTTAAGATCAGAAGCCATGACAGCCAGTGCCTGGTACTGCGTCAGGACTATTATTATTGTTGTTGTTTTACTTCTCTGAGCTCTCAGTCTTGTTTGCTTTGGTTGATTCTGTGAGAGCAGACAGCAGCCTGTTGTCAGATGTATCACAGGGTCTCTTTCTGCACATTATAAGCTTTGGTAATTGGTTGGGTGAAAGTTGTGAAAATGGCCAGAGTGGATGGTACCAATCTAGGTGTAGACTTGTGAGTTGGGGAGAAGGAATTGGAGATGGAACTTGCTCTTGGAGTTTCAGGGAAATCTCGGACAGTGGGGTTCTTCGATTATCCCAAGAGGCGTTTCTGTATCAGATGGACCACATCTTTATCTCATCCGAGTTCATTCGCCCTTAGACAAGTCTTACTTTTTCTTCTGCGGGGTGAGAAAATAGCAAGAAAAACATCCTTTTCACATAGCTAGCTCTGTGGCGTTGCCGGTTTAATCGCCGACGGTCCGACACTTGTGATTCAACTTCACGACTTTAATAATGGTGGTGGTGGTGGTGGTGGTGGATAGGCGGGTGTCCCGTACCTGAGTAAATAAAATACGCGGGCACATGTAGTGAAAAGAAAGAAAAAAAGAAAGCCTTTTAAAAAAGGCGTGGAGAAAAGAGAGAGAGAAAGAAAGATGGTACGAGAGCATGTGTACTTCAGCGTGGGAAATTGTAATGGAAGGGGTGGTTTGGTTGGTCGCATTAGTTTCAAGCACAGGTGACGAATTATGTTGCTGAATGACACGTTACGCTTTAGTGTTTTAGAGAGAGGAGGACTTGGAGTGAGTGAGAGATGGAATGAGAGTACCGGAGAGGGAGGGAGAGGGAGAGAGAGAGAGAAGAGGGTGGGTGAGGGTGAAAGAACGGAAAGGGCAGTGAGTGAGATACCAGATAGTTAGCTGATGCATTACGCTGTCACTCAAGTAGTTACTGGAAATGAAAAGTGAAGAAAAAGCGAAAGAGGGAGATGTTAACGACACGCTGAGGGAAAGTACATGGTTACAAAGTTAGATGAAATAAGAGCTAAAAGAGAGAAAGAGAGAGAGGAAAAAACAGAAGGATAGAGAATATTTAGGAGAGGAAAATTTTAAAATCCCATAATATATTATTGTGACTGGAAGTAAAATAACTTAACAAAATAGCTATGGATGTACTTTTTTAAAATTTGCAATGGAATTGAAACTAAGGTAAATAAAATCATTGTGTATATTCTTTGTATCGTTCTGTAGATATTAATTGCATATACTGTAACGTAATTGTGATCAAATATTGCCTAATAAGGGATATGCAATTATATATTGCTCTGCGGTTTGAATAGACATGAATACTAACGAAGTATTGTATAGATTGTTATTGTAAATTTTTGCATCATTTATTGCTCATTTAACAATTAGGCTTATATAAATAGCTTCTCTTAATATTTTCTCTTTCCGTAGAATTTCCTTGGGTCCCGATAGTATACACACATACATATATATGTGTGTGTGTGTGTGTATGTATGTGTGTGTTGAGAGAGAGAGAGAGACAGACAGACAGACAGATAGACAGAGACAGACAGACAGATAGACAGAGACAGACAGACAGATAGACAGAGACAGACAGACAGATAGACAGAGACAGACAGACAGATAGACAGAGACAGACAGAGGGTAAGATCCAATGATCAAGGTGTATGAAATACGTGAGATTCAAGCAATCCGTAGAAAATATAAAAAGCAACTTTCAAGAACAATAGTGGTTTATTGTTGTGGAAGGTCGTGTATTTTTCCCGTATCAAAGTACGATAAGCTGAAGAAAATTAATTTACAGTTCACAGTGACAAGTGGGGTTGTCGGGTAAGCGAATAAAAACCCCTAAATTAAGGAATAGCCTAGATAAAATAAAAGGAATAGCCTAGATAAAATACATATGTTTCAGAGCGAGCAGAATCTCGGAAGTAGTAATTATCCAAGCTAGGTGTACAGCGCAGGCTACTCTTCAGGCCAATTATCTATACTATAAAAGGCATATTATATAAATTTTTCTGAATTTTACATTGCCGTTTGAAGGTCCATGTAAACACCTAGAGGATTAGATCAAAATACGTTGAAGGCACAGTTTGAATGGGGAATATAACTGTATAGATAGATAGATAGATAGATAGATAGATAGATAGATAGATAGATAGATAGATAGATAAATAGATAGATAGATAGATATGTTTCTTTATTAGCCACACAGGGCTCAACATAGAGGGAACAAAATACAAATGTAGAGTTTTTTTTCTTTTCGAGGG
>NC_068983.1:31322681-31328939 GCF_001194135.2 Octopus bimaculoides
TAGGGCCGAAACTGCCCCTGGGGGTCAATTCCTGCCCTTGAAAATACACACAAATGAAGCCTAGGTGCTTCGCAAAAAAATTATTTAAAAATTCCAACAAAATGTGGACAATAAAAGGCCAAATAAACGTTTACCTTCGCAGCCGATGTGACAGCACGTCCGTGAGAAGAGATAGATAGATAGATAGATAGATAGATAGATAGATAGATAGATAGATAGATAGATAGATAGATAGATAGATAGATAGATAGATAGATGTGTGTATTACTGAGGAAGATTTTGCGCTAGAGATAAAATTCCCGTCTTATCTATTGCGCAGTTATCTAAAACGTACGTATAGAAACAGTCAACATTACTTGGTTTTATATATTTCATAAATCTATAACAATACAAACTAACGAGTCCCAATGCAAATCACACAAATACTATAACTAGGATTTGGAGTGGCATGTTTATCCGACGCGAGTCGGAAATTCTGGTAATGTGCATCGCTTCTAAGCATGACGCGAAATATGTATGCATGTATGTATGTATGTATCTATTTATTTAACTTTATGTGTGTTTGTGTGTGTGTGTGTGTGTGTGTGTGTGTGTGTGTGTGTGTGTGTATGCATGTGATCATGTGTGCACCAAACCACACGTGTGCGTATGCTTATATTTTCGTGGATGCTTGTACGAACGAATGTTCACTCGCCATGCAGTTTGCGCGAGGGCGTTTATACATCTTTATCTGTTAACGATTATTTTCAATACTTTTCTTGCTGTATTGCGTGTTCGTTTCGTTTTTACATCTGTGATTTGATTTGATTTTTGATCTTCTATTTATATGAAGATATATCCTTTGTTTTGCTAATTTTCTTTCTACAAAATGAGAAGATACATAGCGGAACTGTTATCTTTACAAGTTATATCTGTTTATTACCTGATGAGACACATCTGCACCGCTGGATGCTTCTGAATCAGTCGTTAAGTGTCTCACCCGTAGGGATCGATGCTAGATGTGTCGAAACAAATGTCGTGATTAATAAAAACTCGAAAATTCCATCTTCCGCTTTTCATTTACCGTATGTGTGTGTGTGTGTGTGTGTGTGTGTGTGCGTGCGTGCGTGCGTACTTGTGTATGTAGTGGGGGGAGGCGCATGGCTCAGTGGTTAGAGCGTCGAGCTTACGATCGTGAGGTTGTGAGTTTGAATCCCGGACCGGGCTGCGTGTTTTGTTCTTGAGCAAGACACTTTATTTCACGTTGCTCCAGTTCACTCAGCTGTGGAAATGAGTTGCGACGTCACAGGTGCCAAGCTGTATCCGCCTTTGCCTTTCCCTTGGATAATACTGGTGGTGTGGAGAGGGGAGGCCGGTATACATGATCGACTGCTGATTTTCCATAAACAACCTTGCCCGGACTTGTGCCTAGGAGGGAACATTTTAGGTGCAACCCCATGATCAGGACCGAAGGAGGTCTCAGCGATATGTATATACATTTATTTTCGTTTAAAAATATGGTGTATGAAATTATAAGATAAAAGGAAATAAATTTGATGGGTGAACAAGCCCCTACATTCTATATCGTTTTAATTATTGCAAAAATTCACTCCTGAAATTATTTACCGTCCAGGGAAGCGAAAACGGAATTACCCATCGGAGGAATTTACAGCGTTATAACTCATAGTCGTCACAGACGTTAAAGACTAATAAATGCAGGTAGCTGTAACCTGGAATATAACTGTGAGCCACCATGGTACCGCCTGGATAATATATCCTTCTAAACTCTCTCTCTCATATACGCGCGCGCGCGCAGGCACACAGATATATGTGTGTGTGTGTATAATGATTATATTGATATGTTCCTTGTCTTGGTGTATTTATTGTGTGTGTGTATTTATTTTGTTGATGTAAATCATAACTATAGGATGATTATCTATATTTTGTCTCTTCTTAAACCTAGTTATATATGTTGTATTTGAGGATGGTCATGTTGCCAGTTTAGCCAATAAAAACACACGCACTATATATTTGGTGTTAATTTGCTTCAGCTTTATTTTACATTAATCGTATTTCGGCCAGAGTTCTTTCGTTACACTTCTGTATCTTCATCAGTGGACCTTTGCTTTCTTCTTTCTTATTTGTGTGTCTTTCCTTTGGTCCTTTGCTTTCTTCTTTCTTATTTGTGTATCTTTCCTTACTAACGACCAGCCGTTTTGTATTCCTATTGTATGTGTCTTTATTTGCGCATGCGTATACCCTTATGTGTGTCTATGTTTAGTGAGTGCATGTGTGTGTGTATGGAGAGTGCCTTTTTTATCTGTATCCTTTGTTTATACACGTTCGCTTAATTTGTTTTTATTTATTTGTTCATGTGTTTATACCTACTTATTTTTTCTATTCTTTCTTTTTTTTGTATTTAATTTTATTTTATTTTGTTAACGTATATAGTTATTTAATTCCATTTGTTTATCTGTGTATTGTATTATATGTTGTCCATATTGTTATCAGTTTATGGGGATCTTATTCTGTCATATGTTGTGGTGTGTTAGGGGTATGTGCTTGTGTTCCATTCCAGTTTCCCATTCAGGCTAGGTTTATTATGTGTGTAGCTTCTGTAACTTGTCTAAGCGTTGCGTCTGTTCTATGTGTAGACAAGATTTTAACTTCTATGCTGTTGAGTGAGGCCCCGTGTTCCTGCTCGGCGTGCTGGTACAGAACCGATGAGCTCTTCTCTTCCTTAAGTTCCCTCCAGTGCCCATTTACTCGCTCTCCTATGCTCCGGGCTGTTTTCTCTATATACGTCGTTGTCTTGTTACTGCATCGTCCCTCTGTACATCTTATACTATAAACTACATTTATGGTCTTACAGTTTTTCTGTGGGCTAAATCTACATACAGTACAGTTCCTATCAGTACAGGGGGTTCTACTGAAAGGGTAGGTTCTACCGATTAGGGATTTGATAGGGTTGCCTGGCTTTTCAACAACCCTAATTCTTAGCTAAAGTTTTCTAGGTCCTTCTAAAGCAGTACGCCAGTTTGCCTCTTGGGGTGGTGTCGACGAACATGACACTCTGGTATTTGTGGCTATCATACCATGAGTTGGCCTTCCCTATTTTCTTCTTACTCCTTTCAATGGTGTTCCATGACTTGCTCCTATAAAGTCGGCAAATTCCATTCCTATCGTTACGCTTGATAGTTTCAAATTTCCTCATAGCTCCTTTGTATACTCTGATCCTTTCTTTATGGCTGTAACCTGAGAACTGCATGCGGTAAACGAAATGTTGCATGTGTCTCTTTAACACTGTGGGGTCGCACATGCGGAACACATTTCGCATTACTATGACGAGGTCTGTCATCAATATATTGAATTTGGCATTGTCCACGATAGCTGAGTTCCGGTGGACCAGGTATTTGGAGGCCATAGGTTTTGTATAGTGTGAATGGAGGATTCTGGTTTTATTATCCTCAGTTTCCAGTCAGAGTTCTGTATCTAGTACTGGTAGTCCATGGTTAGGGTGTTTAGTAGGGTAGTCTATCGTGACATTAATACTCTGGTGGATGGAGTTAGCTATTTGCTGGATGCTCTCCATAGTATTAGTTTCTATTTCTATTTCAAGAGTACTCTCTTGTGGGGGGTGCCTTCACCACTACGTTGATATCATCGACATAGCGAGAGTACATGTCCACGAGTATTGAGTTCTGTGTCAGGCGTTCCTTAAGCCTTCTGTCCCACCATGCCATGAAAAGGTTGGCCACATCACCGGCGATACTAACGTTAGTATATATATATATATATACATACGTATACATGTGTGTGTTTGTGTGTAAAGACATATACAAGTTTCGTGAAGGTGTGAAGTGCTGTCTTTGTGGAATCCTGGCAGAAAATGTCACCTACATAGCAATGGCACGCAAAACGCTGACTCAGAATGAGGATAAAAGAAAGAAGTATTGTACTTTCTCAGATCATTTGTAAGAAATTATGAGTAAGTGAAGTTCTTGAGTATCTTACGATTGTTTCTATCATCAAGGACATTTTCTGGAACACACTGAAGAAACGTAGCGAAATTATAATAATGATGACAATCAATTTCTTTCCTTCTTTCAAGAAATCGAAATGTGTATTCATTATCAATTAATGCTATTTACCTGTGTGTTGCAAATTATTCCCCAGCATGGCCACAACCTCTGCTGAAACCAATAAAACAATAAAATAATATATAAAAATTGACCTCCTTTGTAGAAAACGCCTCGACCATTTTCGTATCTGCATTTTTTTCAGTTCATTTAATGTAAATTAATGGATGTAATAATAAACAAGAAACAGAAATCATCATATAACAATATCATCATCATCATCATCATCATCATCATCATCATCATCATCATCACTGTTGTCGTCGACTTCAACAACAGGAAAAAAACCCAATAAACTATCCAAAAGGCCAACAACAATAACGAGAACAAAGACGAAAACATACCATATAGGCAATATTTTATTTCCTCGAATAGTAAGCAATTACAAACCACTCAAAAAAGAAAATAGCGAATTTATGCTGTATCTATTTATTGCAAGTTATTACCATCCCCATTAAATGCAATTAAATTTTGTTTTAAATTAAAGAATAATTGAATTATTCATGTTTCATTATTGTAATTAGAATCGAAGGCACCACTTTTAAGATTAATAATTCTCTGACTGTTCTAAACCCCACTACTACCACCACCACCATTTGAGAAAAACTTAAGAAAGAGAAGATGGAAGTTGAAAATCAAAAACTAACATCAAATAAAAACACTTCGAAACAAATGTAAAAGAGGAACAAAAAGTATGGAATGCATAGAGATATCCTTTATAAAACCAGTAATGGCTAATCTTTTGTTTTCTGTTGAAATTATTGTTTTTGATAAAGCTACCGTTTGTGTTGATATTGTTATTTTTGGATACTGTTGTTTTTGATTGCTTAGTAGCTGCTGCTACTGACGTTGCTGCTGTTGTTGTAGCTGCCACTGCTGCTGCTGCTTCGTAGTGTTTCTTCTGCCAAGTCTTAGTAGACTGGTGCTTAAGCAACCGTAGTCTGCCAACAGTTCCTGTTCAGCTATGTTTCTCTTTCAATTAGCTTTAAGGAAATTCAAACAAGCTATCTAGCTAGAAGGTCGTCCACCATATTTACTTAGAACTTAGGAAAGCCGAGTAAAATAACGGGATCTTAGAAGATTAAGTAGAGAAGATGCTTTTGGTAAAAAAAGCAAAACAAAACAAAACCATTTATATATCCAGTAAGAAAGATATATATACACCAGTCGCAAATGAATAGATGTAACATAGGTATATACATATACTTACGCGTACATACATACACACAGGTACACACACATACACACACACACACACACATGTTTACAAACATACAAAATACTCATAGATACTCTAATGTATAGCCACTTTTATATGCATAGGTTTATTTTATGTGCATGTATGTATGTATGTATGTATGTATCCAAGTGGTGATAACTCATATACAGATTAAACACACTTTGTAAAGTACGAGGGAGTACCCAAAAGGAACCGGAATTTTGTAATATTATTTTATTCACTTAGTTTTACATTTTTACACTTTTACCGCCTTCAAAGTATTCTCCATTTAAAGTAATACATCGGTCCAGGCGCTTTTTCGACTGTTCGAAGCAATCCTGGAACCTTTGCGAAGTGATGCGCTTTAACGAATCCGTCGTTTTTATTGTTTCAAATATTCCTCTATCGAAGGAGTTGCTTTCTAGCAAACATAGAAACCTCTATCATTGGAATTTAGACAATACTATCTGTATAGAGTTATTTATGCATATATGTGTGTATGTATATGCGAGCGTGCTTGTTCGTGCGAGTCCATATTTGTACTCACACACTGTTTTGCATTTGTATGTGCATTATGAACGTATTTTTCGCTTGTATATCAGCTATGTGCGTATTGACATGCAAGTATGTTATTGCGAACATGGTTATGTATGTTTAACTTATTCAGATGAGTGCGTGCATGTGTGTGTGTATGTATGTGTTTGTGTGTGTGTGTGTCTGTGTGTGTGTCTGTGTGTGTGTGTGTGTGTGTGTGTGTATAGTAATATTTTTTGCCACTACAAGGTGGCTGTTCTATACCAAACTATGTTAGTACATTTTAACCCCAGGAAATATCTCTTCCAGCTGGTTAACGATACACAACTTGCGTCTAATATATTGTGTGTAAGGGAGCATATCGCTCTCCTCCAGCTTGGCCAGACC
>NC_068983.1:31329437-31335045 GCF_001194135.2 Octopus bimaculoides
CTTTGTGTCGTCTATCTGTATGTTTTGTACCTTTCTTGTATCACCTAACTGTCTGGATATTTTGCGTTCTGTCCCATTCTATATTACACACACACACATATATATATATATATATATATATATATATATATATATGAGGGTCATCTCAAAAGTAAGATATTCAAAGCGCTGGGGACGCAGAAAAACTGTGTGCGCCTCTGTTGTGCATACGCCTGCGCCTACCTCTGCGCGCGCCTCGCTGCCACGTTCAATCTTGGCTTGGCAATCGTATCTGATGGACCTCCCAATTGACGCTTCCGCCAATTCGCGCAGTTATTCGATTTTTGAACGTAAAAGGCATTAAACCGATTGAAATTCATCGCCAATTAACAGAAGTGTATGGCGAGTCGTGCATAGATGTCAAAAACGTCCGCAAGTTGTGTAGGAAGTTTGCAGCTGGTCGTATTGAAATTAATGACGAAGAAAGAAGCGGGAGACCATCAATTTCCGACGAGACATTTGCGAAGGTTAAGCAAATCCTGCGTGCAAATCGGCGGATCACTCTGGATGATCTCTGCATTTTGGTTCCTGAGGTTTCCAGAAGCACCATTCATAGGGCTTTGAGTGTAAAGTTGCAATATTGGAAAGTGTCCGCAAGATGGGTCCCACGAATACTCACAGAAGACCATAAACGGTAACCCACCTTATAGTCTGGACTTGGTACCTAGTGACGACCACCTGTTCCCTAACTTAGGGAACAGGTGGTCGGAACGCGCTTCAGCAACGACGACGAGGTGAAAGATGAGATTCAACGCTTCCTCAACGACATGGCGGTGAGCTGGTATGACATGAGCATGCCAACACTGCCCCAGAGCCTAGAAAAATGCATCGACCGAAATGGCGATTGTGTAGAAAAATAGATAAATGTTCAAACTTTAAAATGATGTAAACATCATTGACAAATGTTTCTGTGATTTCTAAATAATTTTGGAGACCTTACTTTTGGGATTACCCTGGTATATATATATGTACTTGTGCATGTGTTTAAGTAGACATACTATAGGCATTTTTTTTTCTTTGGTATATGTAGTGATTTGAATACTCTCACTCAATCTATTTCGTTTTTATACGGATAACATATGTAAGATCAACTTATTGAAAACTAAAAGAAGAGCCAGTTTTCCAGTACTCATCCCTTAAAAAGCAGTAAGCAGAATGACTAGTACTAACCAAAAACCTAACTATATATCTGCGACGAAATTGAACTCACGATCAGTAAAATGAAAACCCTCTGAAAGTTCAATTCAATCACATTATTCTACTTGTTCCTTTCTGCTTGTGAATCTACTCACGCACGTAACAATATGTTCCATTCAAATACATACATTTACTACGATACAGCCACATTATTTAATCCCATTATAAAGGTATTTTTAAACTACTGCATTGTTCCTTATCTATTAAGCAATTCAGTTAGAATGACACGGTAAGTTTCTGGCGATTCTATGCAAGACCTAGTTTCAGTTCCTGGTTTCTTCACTCTCCTTACGCTTCGAATACAATATCTATTTCATATAAACTTCACAATATTTCACATCTAATATCGAACAGTGTATCAAGTCAAATAACACAAATAAGTACAAGGCCACAAATTTTG
Organism: Octopus bimaculoides; assembly: GCF_001194135.2. Taxonomy (NCBI): domain Eukaryota; kingdom Metazoa; phylum Mollusca; class Cephalopoda; order Octopoda; family Octopodidae; genus Octopus; species Octopus bimaculoides. The sequence continues at coordinate 31,331,074 of NC_068983.1, forward strand.
GAGGCGGATATAGTCAATTAGGTTAACGTGAATTTTTCACATGTATTTAATCGATTTCAGGTGGAAAGGCAAATTCGACTTATCTGAGATTTGGACTCTAAAAGTAAATATGACATGAATAAAAACAGCAAATCATTTTCTCCGACGCTCTACTGGTTTTTATATCCATTGCCTTCCTCACAGTTGTGATCGTTTCAGAATTTAGCATAAGGCCAACAATCTTTTAGAGTCGATTACATTGATACCAGTGTTCAACTGGTACTTATTTCATCGACTCCGAAAGGAAACAGACAAAGACGACCTCGGCCGAATTTGAACTCAGAACTTAATGATATCGGAAGATAAGCCACTAAGCATTTTGTTTGATGCGCTAACGATTCTGTCATTTCGCCGCCTAAATAGATATAAGGCCAGTAGTTATATGGGGGAGGTGGTTAGTCGATGCCATCGACTCCAGTACTGAATCAGTACTTTATCGTCTCCTGCGGGATGAAAGACAAAGTTTACCTCGTCTGCGTTAGAACTAAGAACGTACGAAACCGAGGAAAATAACGTAAGGCTGCCCGACAATTTTAATAATTACGGATATTTTCCTTTTGGCTGGCACATAGAAAAAATAATTTTCGTATACTGGTAGAATGTGTCATTTAAAACATCATTTACTCTTGGCGTTTTTAAGAAAATTGTTTATTTTCGAAGTTGTTTCGTGTTAAAGTTGTGTTTCGGTAATTTCAACCAATCAATGACGTCTATTGAGGTGAAAACAATTATTGCTGTGGTATATCAATAAGACGTTCCGGCGGTGTATATTTAGTTTGTCACTGTTATTTCTGATATATTTACATTTGAGATACACGTGTGTATAGTTTAATCAATTCAGTTATTAGTTATTTTTAAATTTTTTTCACTTTATTTTGTTTGTGAAAGTATTTTCGCTTTGTTTTAGCGTTTTCGAAATTGCCTATTTTGGGATCTTTTCCCTTGAATATAATTACTGCCGTTGTTTGTCATCAACAACTATCGGCGGTATATATTTCGTTTGTTACTGTTATTTATAACATCGTTCGTGCGTTTGTACTGGTTTTAGCTTTAGGGTTTTACGATTAGGGTTTGTGTTTTAGAGTTAGAGTTTTCAGGTTAGGGTTGGGGTTTTAGGATTAGGGTTAGGATTTTAAGGTTAGAGCTACGGAAAATTGTGGAAAATGAAGAAATTAGAGGGGGAGGGGGGCAAAAATGTCTTTCCGAAAATAGTAGCTGAAAAAAACCTTAATAGACGTCATTGATTGGTTGAAATTATCGAAATACGACAACTTTAACACGAAATAACTTCGAAAATACACAATTTTCTCAAAAACGCCAAGAGTAAATGATGTTTTATGTGACACATTCTACCAGTATACGAATTTTGAAAGTGTTTAGTTACAAAAAGTTATTTTTTAAATGTCCCGGCCAAAGGGAAAAGACCCATAATTACTTCTAGCATAGGCAAAAGACCTGAAATTTTGAAGGGATTACGTGATTATATCGATTCAAGTACTTAACTAATAATTTACTTTATATACCATGGAGGTGGTGGGGAGGCAAAGGTGAATTCGGTGTGATTTGAACACCAGTTGTAAACAGCTAAAACAAATACATCGAGGAATTTTGTTCAATGCTCTGACAGACACATCTCAAGTCTTTGAAAGGATAATAAGGAACATAGCTCTCCCAATACTTTACCAATTCTCTGGCAACTATTGACTCCGGAAAGTGAAAATAGAACATAGACTTTGGTGTAATTTGAACCTCGAAACTAAACAGGCGTAGTGAAATATAAATTCCTGATACTCAAATTATTCTTCCACTACACCATCCCAACTCTAATAATAATAGTAATGACCAATAATCTTCCGATGCAGATAGTTTCACAGTTCTGTTGTATAAAATCAAAAATAACTTATCATGTTCAATTACAATTTATTTCAATATTTAAATAGAAATTCTGTTTTTGTTTCTTGTTTTGTTTTTTGTTTCAGGTTTTTTTTTCTTTTGCAAAACGTATTTGTTTAAATAAAAAGAAAAAATGCAAAGACAAAAAAAAAAAGAAAGCAAGAGCTACACGTTAATTGCTTTTATTCGCTAATTAAACTCGTCTTTCTTTCATTAACGGATCCTGGTTCACTGATTATATCAGCACATTAGCTATTTACGCATTTTTCTATTCATCTATATTCATAAGATTGCTTTATTTAAGTTCGCGTGATATGTGAACTTAAATAAAGTTGAATAGTTCCAACCGTCGAGTTCATCTTACATTACACCTCCGCATGATTCTCAAAAGTCAGGACGTGGAGTCAGAAACAGGCACACTCGTGACAACCTTTTCAATTCTACGTTTGTTGCTTTGTAGAGGTCTGTGGCACAGAGTAGGAGGTAAGCTTCTAGCGAAGAGAGTCTGTGGACCCAGGTTCGATTATCAACGTTGGCTATATTCTTTCATTGGGAAATATATTAATATCACAACACCTACCTTTCTATTAATGGATAAACCCGATCACAAATAGTAGAAAGGAAAACAATTGATTGATATTAAAAGATATTAATGTCACAACACCCGTCTTTCTGTTAATGAATACATCTGATGGCGAAAAGTAAAAAAGAAAATAATTGATTGGATCTATATTTGGTTCAATAGTTAAGATGCCGATGAATGACCATTCATACGCGGCAATCTATTTGCGTCGATTTTTCTGTAGACTAATATGTCTGTTTAGTTAAGTTCGGGTTAACACACTTGATGTAGTGAACCAAAACTGAATGCTAATCAATCAAATACTCGTAATGTTAAGAACAATCATTAGTGCTAATGACAATTCTTGTCAAAAAAAGGCAAGAGAGATATTCCGAAATTTTAATTAATAAATAAATAAACGGTGGGATGCGTCGAGGAGCGCCTCTGATATTTAATAGATACAGTACCAACACTGGAATGTTTCAGTTTTATTAAAATTCCTCAGCCGATACGAATTTGCCAAATCTTACATTGCCTGAGACAAAAGATTTTGCGTTAAAAATTATTGCTCTTCTCATCACAAGTGTAATTTCAATTCATGACATTTCCTTTTGGTCTGCTTACATTAAGTATGTTGGTATACATTTAACTATTTATTTAACTATACAGAAGGTACAACTGGAAAATGTCATTTCGAATTGTCTGCATTTACTTTTTAATAAATTTAAATCATTCTCTTTCTCATCTGCTTTCTCACTATCATTATCACCATCATCATTACCGCCGTTATCTTTATCTTAATGATTTTCAGAATCCCCCTCCTCCTCCTCCTCATCATCATCATCATCAATAAACTTCGTTTATTTTACCTCCACTACATTTATCATCAAATAAAACAGGGCGCGAATATCGCCTAATGTCTTGTGTAACTTAAACTTCTGCTATACTGAATTTCTGTGGAGGCACAATGGTCCAGTGGTTAGGGCAGCAGTCATAGGATCGCGGTTTCGATTCCCAGACTGGGCGTTGTGAGTGTTTATTATGCGAAAACACCTAATGCTCCACGAGGCTTCGGCAGGGGATGGTGGCGAACCCTGCTGTACTCTTTCACCACAACTTTCTCTCGCTCTTACTTTCTGTTGTGCCTGTAATTCAAAGTAGCACAGTATCACTATCCTGTTTTCTTCGCTGATCCACTTCCCCCTCCTTGCTCTGTTATCTGCCTAATGCTGTATTAGGATGACGGCTGTGATCAGTCAGCAGTTTTACCGATCCGCTGCCGAGCGAGAAGCCTTCCCTTAAAGGTCCAGCTTCATTTTCGCTGTTACAACCAAAGTTCTTCAGAAACTTCTCTCTCTCTCACAAACTGAGATAGGATAACATTCGTCACCATCGTCATCACCACTATTATTTTCCGACATCTGAAAGTTTTAAGCAAGTTTCTATTGCATCACTTGCTGCACCTCTGTGCTGGTGGG
>NC_068983.1:31335055-31337555 GCF_001194135.2 Octopus bimaculoides
GGGGGGCATTGTATTGTATTAATACGTTTTGTTATGGGGTTTCGTTTGAATCTTCTGTTATATTAGTTTTTATATTGTGTGTTGCATGTGAAGCGCAGGTTGTGTTCTTCTGCTGGGTATCGGCATTTTATAGCACATGATGTGAGTTTTGTTCATTTTGTTGGGTATTTACAGTATGAGTTTATCCCTGTATGTTTTTGGATGGGTGTTGCATAGTAGCGTGTGTGTGTGTGTGTAGCTCCTAAATCAACTATTTTATAGTATTCATGATTATCCGTCCGCTGTTCTTTTGCTTGGTTTTGTTAAGATTTCCGTGAATTATTATTATTATTATTATTATTATTATTATTATTATTATTATTATTATTATTATTACTTTCATTACCATCTTCTTTCAATTTTGTTTCCTTTTCTTGCCGAGTGCCTTCCTGACATCTAGGGCAGAGAAACGCACTGTATACATTTGTAGGCCATTAAAATAATCACACCAGATTCTTCATTTACCAAGTAATGTGATAGAATAAAGAGGAAGAAAGACAGAGAGAAAACGGAAAAGATATAAAATATAAAAGCAAAAAAGAAAAGAAAATTCACAGTGACAATACTCTTCTCAATACATGTGATGTACCAGTTAATACAATCTTTTCTACTTCCTGCATGGATGGTAATCCAGAAATTACTCTTAAATAATTTTCAGTTCCTTTTTTGATCATTCCAAGTGCTCCTATAATCACTGGTATTGTAACCGTCTTGAGATGCCATCTTAACTCCTACTACTGTGTGGTATTATAAAATGTTTAGTTTCGACTTTTGTCTTGTACTTGAGATAATCATAAATATGTGAGGGCTGGAGGAGATAGAATGGACAATGAGAATTCCACAGGTCTGTAAATAGGTTCGGCAGATGGTGGGAAGGAGATCAAATTTCCTAAAGATGATCGTGTGTATCCGACCAGAGAAGACTGTAGTGTTCTTGCAATATAAAGGATGTTTACATTTTTGAATATTCACGGAGGAAGGAAAGGAAAGAATAGAAGGGTAGATTTTTCATAGAAAATTGTAGATATTAAAGATATTCTTGGCCTAGCAGTCCTACCGTGGAGTGGGGCGCTACCGGTTCGAGATAATCTCTACTGGCACGGATGTGCTGTCAAACGGACTTGTCCGAGATTGTCGCAGAGTGGCGAAACTGTTCTGCACGCCCTCGTTCAGTGTCCGGGCATTTCTGACTAGTGGGGTTATGTTGAACAGCTGCTTACACGTGTGGGACGGATCCATTTGTCGGCCGAGTCTGTAGTGATGATCGCACCACCGCCCTCCTTCGATCGGGCAAGCAAGGCAGTTTTCCTTTGCCTGGTAGTTGTGGCGAAAGAGGTTGTTTGATGGACAAGGCTGAAATGCATGAAGACAGATATATTCCTCTTTGGTAGAGCTCTCATTGACTTCAAGTTTCATTTGAAAAGGAAATTGAGAGTGGAGAGGGAAGTGCTGTCCCGTGAGCGTTTATTGAAAGGTGAGGAAAAGTTGCGAAAATGGCCAGAGTGGATGGTACCTCTCTAAATGTAGACATGTAAGTCGGAGATAAGGAATTGGAGAGGGCACTTGCTCATAGGGTTTCAGGGAAATCTCGGACAGTGCGGTTCCTCGATTATCCCTAGAGGCGTTTCTGTATCAGGAGGGCCACATCTCTATCGTCCTCCCACTTTTTTTATTTTTGTATGCTATGCACTTGTCCCTCCGTTTTCAGTGTATACCATGTATAATCTTTTTTATCATTTCATTATTATACGTAAACTCCCATACTTTACGTCTGTCTCTGTATTGTCTCTCTCATCCTTCACCCTTGTGGAAAATAAATGAAATCATTATTATCAGTAGTAGTAGTAGTAGTAGTAGTAGTAGTAGTAGTAGTAGTAGTAGTAGTAGTAGCAGCAGCAGCAGCTCTGAGTCAGTCGTTGCAATTACGACTGTTCATGGCTGGCTTTTCGCGTGAGTTTGCTGCTTATCATGATCAATTTCTTTCCACTTCATATTCCTTTTTTGCAGTATCTTTGAATCTCAATTTAAGTCTTCTGTGGTTTCCTTTCCCCTTGCATAATTGAGAGTAAAGGATTTGTCTAGGGAGTCTGTCGTTGTCCATCCTGTGTACGTGACCCAACCAACGTAAATTTCTATCAATGAGGATTTCCTTCATAAGAGGCAGACCAGCACACCAGTGGGTCTCTTCATTCCTGATCTTGTCAAAGAGAATAATATTCATAATTCGCCGTAGCTACCTCATCATATATGCATGTAACTTGTCTTTTTGAACTTTATATACTGTCCCGTTTTCAGCTCCATACAGCAAGGAAGACAGCGATATAGCCTGGTATATCTTATATTTGACACGTATGGAAAAAAGGCCAATTTTTACACAGACTCTCCTGCAACTTGCCAAAAGAAGCACTAGCTCTGCTCATTCTGTATGTGATTTCCTGGAACAGGAAGAAAAGGTGCCCCC
>NC_068983.1:31340055-31342382 GCF_001194135.2 Octopus bimaculoides
GTAGAAAATAACATAATAAATGGAAAGAACATAAAAAAATAACGTAAAGGATGTAGTGCATGAGAAAACAAAAATAAATGTGAATTTTTTTATAAAAATGAAAGTAGAATTAACAATGGTCGGCTGCAAATATTTAAAGAGTAGCATGACATACACATACATACATATGCACACGCAAACACATATATTTAAATGTAATGTATGTCTACAAATACACACACACATATGTGTATGTATGTATGCATGCATGCACGTATGTATCTATGATATTAATACATACGAATATATGTACTTATATATGTACACAAACTATATAAGTTTGATGCAGGAATGAAAACTGAATGGGCTTATCACAAAATCAACAGGAATATAATATACCGGCAAGATGAAACGATCTTTCAATCTCACCGCATATCATGATGTTTGAACGATTTTCAATCGAATTGTTTATTATATTTTAAGTATAATTCGATTTAATTCTCCTTTGAATTTTCTTCCAACTCAATAAAATATACTCTGTACACATAATGTCTGTCTGACTATCTCTCTGTCTGCCAAACTCACCTTGTCTTTTGTGTGTGTGTTTGTGTGTGCGTGCGTGTGTGTGTGTGTATGTGTGTGTGTGTGTGTGTGTGTGTGTGTGTGTGTGTGTCTGTATTTGTGTCTGTGTCTCTGTCTGTGTATCTGTGTCTGCGTGTTGTGTAAATATATGATGGTGATGAATTCTTCCGTCAGTTTCCACGTATGAGGATCTGACAACCTACTCTTTCTTTGTCAGTCGCAATGCCAACGATTTGCAAAGAAGCCCACAGATGCTGCAAGTATAAGGATTACAGGTTAGAGCAGGTGGTATATTTGCAGCCACTTTTCTCCTTTGCGTTGCACACCTAAGCCTGTCAATGCTGGTTGCAACAAAGTTGCAACAAGTGGAGATTGTTATTTCAAAATTTCGATACAACGTTCTCCATTTTGTTCGCTCCAAGGTTGTTCGCTCCAAGGTTGTTCGCTCCAAGGTTGTTCGCTCCAAGGTTGCTCGCTCAAAGGTATCGTGAGCTTTTTTCATTGCTGAGAGGTTGCTCTTCAGCTTGTCCTTATACCTGAGCCATGGTTGATCAACATTCCTGTACCTACTATCAAGCTAGCTGTATATGAGGACTTTAGGCATTACTTCGTCACTCATTCTGTTGACATGGCCAGCCCGGCGCAATTGCGACTGCATAAGGAAGCTCTCGATTCCACCAATCTTACACTTGCTAAATTGGTCAACATTAGAAACTGTCCTTTAGTGAATACACACACACACACACACACACACACATACATACATACATACATACATATATATATATATATATATATATATATATATATATATATATATATATATATATATATATATATATCCACGAGGACGTTTTCCTTCAGACAATTCGCCGTAGAGACAGATCTTGAGAAGGCGATGTTCATTCATCCGACGGACGTGACCTGACCATCTGAGACGCTGTTCAATGATCAAGGCTTCGATGCTCAGGAGACCTGATCTTTCAAGCACAGAATTATTGGTGATGCGATCTTCCCAGTTGATGTCCAGGGTAGAGTGAAGTTTGAATTGATGGAAGCGCTCTAGTTTCTTCATGTCCTTACGGTAAACAGTCCAAGTTTCACACCCGTACAGCAGAGTTGATACGACAACAGCCCGGTAGACCATGAGCTTCGTTTTGAACGTCAGATCCTTGTTGCAAAAGACCAAAAGAGGCATAACCTGATTGGATGCGATGTTCGATATCCTTACCAGTTCCTGCAGTGGGTGACAGAAAACTTCCAAGATAGCAGAAATCATCGATGACCTCAATTGATTGGTTGTAGATGGTGATGTTGGGGTTGTCAACGTTGGTACGAGGAGCTGGTTGAGCGAGCACTTTGGTTTTGGTGAACTGTCTGAAGAAAAACGTCCTTCATGGAGCCTCTTGAGGCGGTACAAGAACCAATTCAAATCAACCCTGAAAAGCACCAACATCGACCCCGCACAGTGGGAAGATATCTCGGCAAACAGACCCCTCTGGAGACACACCATCAAAACGGGTTCTGCAGACTTCGAGAAAGCCCGAGTCGCAAGAGCTGAACTCAAGAGACGGGAGAGAAAGCAGCGCCTTCTCCTTCCCATACCAGCCCCTTCTATCCCTTGTCCATAATTTCCCTGTATGTTCATGCAACCTTTGGATTGCGGAGCCATCTACGGTTCAAACACCCAGGAAAATGAACTGGATTGCAAGCTCGGAAACAGTAGACGCAGCCAACTATATATATAAATATATATATATATATAT
>NC_068983.1:31342671-31346125 GCF_001194135.2 Octopus bimaculoides
ACGGGAAATGTTTTATAAACATATATAAATTCCATCCATCGATTATCATCAATATTTTTACGGTCGTATATATATATATATATATATATATATATATATATATATGTGTGTGTGTGTGTGTGTGTGTGTGTACACATGTATGTATTATGTATTTATGTGTGTCTGTATGTCTGTATGTCTGTATGTCTATGTTTACGAGAGTTTGACAAGCATCTCCAACTAGCAGGCCATTGCTACTCCAGACTGATGACGAGCAAAGACTCAGAAACATGTCTTTGGATGCAGGATTAGCTAAGTGGGGGTGCTTGTCTCCACCTTGTAAACATAAGGGCACAGGGAATGTGTCAAGGCCGACAGGAAGCGGTGCTGCTTCCTAGGGCTAAATAGCAGTAGTGTTATTCCCTTCATGGGACTGTCACATTAAGTTGACAGCATGCAACTACTTTATATGTGTGTGTATATATATATATATATATATATATATATATATATATATATATATCCATATATCTATATATCGAGCGATCTAAGTATTACATGTTTTGTTGATAATTTAGCTTAACCCATTCATAATTAATAATTATTTAAAAATTAACGCTAAATATTTAACGTAATGAAATAGTCAGTTGTCGTGAACAAGTTCATTCAAACTGAAACAGAATTAACTCTGCAAAGTACCCACCAGATAAAGAATACATACATGCATTTGGACATGTATGTATGCATTCTCACATGAATGCATGTAGAAATGTTTGCATGGACGCATTGCATATGTGTATCACACCACATCCTGAATTTCGTGTCTCATTTGTATATTTTAACAGTTCCTTTGATATCTTGTAACTGTAATCTTAAGATTACATGTGATCTTTTTGGTTTTGTGAATCCCAGATTCCAGAAATTAGTTTTGAGGCAGCTAGTTATGTAGCTAGATGTTCCAAATAACTAAACAATTATTGATAGAAATCTAGTGTCAGTAACTATAGATTTATCATCAGCTTGATATAAATGTTTTCCTTTTCCGCTAAACTTATCCTCTAAGAGCCTCTTATTATTGATTTCAAATTTTGGCACAAAGCTATGAATTCCGGCGGGGTAGAGAGGTAAGTCGATCACAACGACCTCAATGCTCAACTGTTACTTATTTTTTCGACTCCGAAAAGGTAAATGGTAAAGTCGTCCTCAGTGGAATTTTAACTCACAAAGTAAAGACGGACGAAATGCCACCTAGCATATTGCCAGGCGTGCTAACGATTCTACCAGCTCACAGCCTTAAAACCACTTAATAATTAACATATATTAATATATACATTCTACGTGAAGTATTGAGTGCCTTATTTAAAGCGTTGTTCCGTCTGTTCCTAACCATCACCAAATACAATTATATATACTTTCATTCGTTCGTACATGTGTATCCGCATACATACGTACATATATACATACATTGATACATACATACATACATACATACATACATAAATGCATACATACATACATACATACATACATACATACATACATACATACGTATATACATACATATATATACATATATACATAAACTACAGTGCACAGTTACTTTTCGATACATCACTGTGTCGAAAAGATTATCAGATATCTGTATACATCGCTGGTCACAATGTGCTTCCTTGCATTGTTGGAGCTTTCGGACAATACCACCCAGCTGGCTAGGCGGGACCGCCAACATTCCTTCTGAATGGAAAGCTAATCCGTCACAGAGTTACCAATTTACTGCCAAGTGAACTGAAGCAACGCAAAATGAAGTTATTTGCTCAACAACACCGCCGGTCTGGGAATTGAGACCACAATCTTGTAATCGCGAGTGCAACACCTTAACCATTACGCCACTTGCCTTCACACAGACACACACACACACATATGTATGTATGTATGTATGTATGTATGTATGCATGTATGTATGTATGTATGCATGCATGTATGTATTTATGTATGTATGTACGTATGTATGTATGTATGTATGTATGTATGTTCTCTTCTGTTTTTAAGTATTTAAATTCTTACTCTAGAGAAGAAGCTGGTTTCTAACAAAGATTCAAAGATCCATCGTTGGAATGTTGATAAAAGCAATGTCTCATTGTAAACCTAAGAAAAGTCTTCCATATTTTTACTGTTCCACTTACAGATTGTATTGTGCAAGCTGGTTGATTTCTTTTCCTGAATACACTAGCTTATTCAGACTGTCACTTATGCATTTTACTCACAAAGCCAAGTGCACCAATTATTGTTGCTATAAATGTGAATTATTAATCTGGGTATAGAAGCTGGACGTTTCGAAGCAGTTGTCCATAGTTATCCTCTTCCTCTTTGATTTTCAAAAAGATATTTACACCAGCAGGACAGCTAGCCGCTATGACGGTACATACTTTTTCTTATCTACCCCAAAAAGCATTATCTGGAATGTTATGTGTACACTTGACATATATTTCGATGGCAATGTTCCCCCTGTAATCTTTGTGTTGATATTTGTGCATGTATTCAATAACAGGTGGATTTTCTATATTTTTTGCAAGAAATTTTTTTTCCCGAATAGCATTACATACTGTTTTTGTGACAACGTCATGTCACATAGGGAGGTAGTACCTTGACATTTTTGAGCAGCTGCTAATCACGTGTGATGTCTTCTTCAGAAATACATAGCCTTCAAAATGTGATATGATGTCGAGGTCACGAGTCCAAGAGAGGTTGCACTTTATGTCAATATTACTGTCTTCAAGTATTCGAGAAAAATACACATGCACAGCCTTTGTTTTGGTATGCTGATCGTTTCACATCCAGGGTTTTTTTTTAAAGTACGTTAGTCCAGCAATTTTGGGGTTGTATAGGAAATCATCAGAGAGCGCTCTCTGAGGAGCTCACTGTATGTGTGTATGTACGTATGTATGTATGTATGTGTGTATGTATGTATGTATGTATGTATGTATGTATGTATGTATGTAAGTATGTATGTATGTATGATCATCAACGGATACACATATACTTAATGGCGAAAAGAAACTGACGAGAAATTCAATCAAGAAAATGCTTTCTTTCAAGTATTCAATACAAGACTAAAAAATAAAGAATATTATAGCTTGACCACATCAAGATCTGTTGGCACTAAATTGAGGACTACCACCTAGATTGTTTAACATTACTGTATAAACGACTTCCAAGAATATCAAACAATAGTTTTAGAATTTACCTTAGACACCTTTAATGATGCTTTCATAGCATGCTAAGGAGTACTTTTCAAAACAATATGTATTTATTATTATGTAATTATATATGTATATGCACTTTCATATGTCTAAAACAAAAGCACTCCACTTTCTCTCTCTCTTTCTTTTTTTTCTCTCTCTCTTTCTTTTTTTCTCTCTCTCTTTCTTTTTTTTCTCTCTCTCTTTCTTTTTTCTCTCTCTCCCTCTCTCTCTCT
>NC_068983.1:31346135-31347200 GCF_001194135.2 Octopus bimaculoides
CTCTCTCTCTCTCTATATATATATATATATATATATATATATATATATATATATATATATATACATACATTACGATGTATGCGTACATTCGTACACATGTATGTATTAATAACTATGTCTGTCTATTTATTGTGAGGGGTCGTGGGAATGCTTAAGTATATGTCAAGGGAAAATTTACAAGCTGGTTGATGGCGTAGATAGCAGTTGAATTTTCCTACAATCACGCCCTGCACTCTCAAAGCAGACTAATACATAGAACGATACAAATGACCAAGTGGTCGTGGCTAGAAAGTTCTTTTTAGACTGACTTAGGGCTAAATAACAATAACGACTTATTTTATTACAATGCACTGTAGTATGATAAATTCAATTCTAGTAGGATTTGATCTAAGAACCTCAGTGTTCTCAACATCTATTTCGACGTTTTACCATATTTGCTAACTTATCACGTTCAATTTAAGATTCCAAACCTGGCTCCAAACCGCTAAGCCATGTTCAATTTTACTTCCACCGACCAGCCATCAACTTCCTCCCGTTTTCCCATGATATCTATATTCTGTGGATTCATTGCCAAGAAGAGAAGAGGAATTCGGTATACTTACCGAGCTCTGAACTGTTGAGAAAATGCCAAAATATAAGATCTGAAGGTCTACTACACAGTAATGGCGCGTGAAAGCCAATGATCTTCTTATGACTGATTACTGATAAGTGCTGCTGTTATCAGTGCTACGAAAAGCAAACATTTCGATAGCTACTAACGCTAACAACTAAATAATGGCTGAAGTTTCCATATACGTATATACATCCCGTACATAAATATTTTAGATATAATTCAAACATCTAGATATACACGTATACATTAAGAAATACATATATGCTTGCAGATGTACACATGCATTTGTGCAGACGTTTAGATTCACACATATTTTAATCTATTTACAAACGTATATTAACACACATAAACATGAGTGTCTGTCTGTCTCTTTGTCTCTCTGTCTCTCTCTCTCTGTATCTCTCTATCTCTCTCTCTCTCTCTCTCTCTCTCTATATATATATATATATATA
>NC_068983.1:31347595-31368028 GCF_001194135.2 Octopus bimaculoides
TATATATATATATATATATATATATATATTTGTGTGTGTGTGTGTGTGTGTGTGTGTGTGTGTTTAGCAATACCTTTGAAGATATGGAAGAAATAACTGAAGGATATAATTTTCATGGCTGAGCATGAAGAATCTAAATGAAATGGCTTTCACTGAAAATAATTCCAGAGAAGTTAAAATAATCTAAGAATTTTGCTTTGACTCTCAGCTTCTGCTATTTAGCATAAAGCAATAAAGGTCTTTAAAAAGACATGAATATAATAATTCACATTTATTGTCTCTAACGCATAAAAGCAACAAGAGGAATCGTAACTTTACAAATTCTGCTAGTGTGAATAAACAGAAATTATATGTATGAATTAAATGAATAATTTAACACATTCTCACCCTCATGTACACGCATATACACATTCACAAACACACATACATACACACATACACACACACATATTAATATGTCAGTAAAATGTACTACCTACAACTACTTCAAAGAAACTTGAAACATCCATAAAATAACATTTTTATAGTGAGTGTTAGTATAGTGAGTGAAGTATATTGAAGCCAACTGGACTAAATGATGCAGAAACTTACAAAAAAGAAAACAGCTTATATTAGTCAACAGATCCACTCCTATTTTATTGCAAAGCAACGCCAGAACACACATCGCAAAAATGACATTGACGAAACTACAGGAGTTCTCCTTCATCCACCATACTCACCTGATCTACCTAACTACCACTTCTTCCAGAATTTGGATAAGTTTTTGATAGGAAAAAAAATTTATTTCAACGATGTTGTAAAACAGGCCTTCCAGGATTTTATTGCCAGGCTTTTACAGTTCCTGGATGGACAAGCTACCGCTGAAATGACAAAAGTGTATTGACAATATGGGTGCATACTTTGATTAATAAAATTATTCCTTGTATCTATAAAACATTAGCAAACTTTTTTTTTCTTTTCTACAAATTTCATACTTGACGTTGCAGGAAAACTTAATTTTAAAGTTTGCGTAAGCCAGGAAATTTTAACTGTTCAAAATTAAATACGTTTGCAATGCAGTGGGAAGTTATTCTCGTATTTAGCATTACAGTAACAAATTCGAACTTGTTTCGGGCTCACTAGATCTTCATTACAAGGTCTTAGAATGACTAAATACCTGTAGGTTTTTACACAGAGGTGCAAACACATACACACACACGCAGTGTGTGTTCGCAAGTGATATGGTAAAGTATATGTGCAGATAAGAGCTGTATCCACATCTAGTTCTGTTTAGCTTGTCAGATAGAGGTGACAGTGCCAAGCAAAAAAGAAGTGGAGACAGTCTCCCTGGAATATTCCTCTTCTAATGGGGATGGTTTGGTTTTAATGAGTCTCTCTTTTGTCTGGAGCTGTAGCAGTAGTTGTCACTTATTCGTGGGATGTTTTATATATTTCATGATTATGGGTGCTACCTTGTTCGTTGCTAGTGTTTCTAGGATCCATGTTTGGGGAATACTATCAAAAGCCTTTCGATAATCAATCCAAGCGATGCTTAGACCCTACTTTTTTCCTACAGCTGTCTTCAGTCATGGTTTTATTGATCAATAGCTGATCTTTACATTCGTATGATCCCTTGCAGCATCCCTATAATGATCTATTATTATCTCTTTATCACAGATTTTGTTGGAGCTCCTGGAGTCTTACATGCGTAGCGGGCTTGCAACATGCAGCCTACGGTACAATGCCATTGTTCTTTTCAACTGTGTAATACTTTCCTGATTATCCTGGCCGTGCCAAGGAGGCAAACGTTTTGTAACAGCTCTACTGGGCAGTCTATTCCAATTTCCTTTGTATTCCCCTTGATGCCTTTTGCATTAACATTTTCGATGATGCCTTCGGGTTTACCTTCGTACCACTTTTTTGTTCTGTCATGTCCATACTTATTGCAAAGTGTCCAACGGACAAAACTTGCCAAGTTGTCATGGCGTCTCTTATATTCTTTATAGGCTAGTGGTGTACTTTGATTGGTAATATGCCAAACGGTTTCACCATTTTGTCCACAAATTCTGCACTTACCACTTTCTGATGTGTTGCCTATTCTGTATTTGATGTAATTGGTTCTTAATGCTTGCTCTTGGACAGCACAGATTAGAGCCTCCGTTTCCGGTTTTAAATCACTATTAGTCATCCATAGCTATCATTTTTCTCCGTCTATCTTATATTCAGCATCCCTATGAAATTGTCCATGCATTCTTTTCTTTATCCACCTATTTTCAGTTTCATTCATTCTCAAGTGCTTGTACAGTGCTTTATCTTTGCAATCTTCCATCCTACACAAGCCTAACCTTTTTACTTCCAATCTTCCAGTAATAGCGGTTCTATGGCATTTTTTACATACCATGCTATGTTGTTTTCTTCTGATCTAATGCTGTGTTCACATCCAATCAGTCCTCTTCCCCCTCTTTTTCTTGGTACATACAGTCTATCTGTGTCACTTTTGGGGTGGAGTATCCCACATCTAGTCAGCATTTTCCTTGTATTTCTGTCTAAGTTCTTTAGTTCGTCTGCTGTCCATGCGATTAGCCTTACTCCATACCTACCCAGGTGTTGACAGCTTCAATCTTATTCCATACGTTTATTTTCAGTCTCAGTCTGCGCAAGTACTCCACCTTAAATTTTTCTGTCATTTCTTTCTCCATCAATTTCTCCATTTTCAATATCCCCAAATACTTATAGCTTGTCTCTTCTATTTGCTTCATAACCTCCCACGACGGTATCGCTAGCCCGTCCATACATTCAATTTTTCCTCTCTTCAAGAGTAACATGTCACACTTTTTCAGTCCGAAATCCATTCTTATATCGGCACTGAATGTATACTAGGGATTCATCTTTACCATAAAGTTTGAGGTCATCCATGAATAACAAGTGGTTGACTTTTTGTTGACGGCTCTTGAATATATACCCAACCTTTGCTTTCCTCAGAATCAGTGTTAATAGTATCATGCACAGTATAAAGATCAGTGGGGACAGGCAGTCCCCTTAGAAGATGCCTCTCCTAATTTCTATTGTCCCTAAACTTCTTCCATATCCTGTCAGTTCCGTTCTCCACTTTTCCATACTTTTTCCAAGCAATCGTTCAACATTCGATGCAATACCAAATAGGTTCATGCATTCCATAATCAAAAAATGTGGGGATTATATCGTATGCTTTACGATAATCGATCTATGACATGACTAAGTTAGCTTTACTCTTCCTTGCAAACTCTAAGTACAGTTTTGTCTACCAGCTGTTAATCCCTGGTACCTGTGTACTTATGCTTGCACCCCTTCTGCTCATGTGGCAGATTTTCCAGATGTGCGTATATTGACTCTGCAACTATTCCAGTCAATATTTTCCACATAAGCGGCAAGCAGCATATCGGCCTATAATCTTCTACCGTATTGCCTTTTTGGATGTTTTTCAAGCATAGAACTGTTCTACCCTCTATCAACCATTTAGGTGTTACTTGGTCAGGATTTAACAAGGTGTTGAGTTGTGCAGCAATTCGTGCATGACATTCTCCAAATCGTTTGATCCAGTAGCCTTGAACTCCAACTGGTCCCGCGGCCTTCCAGTAGCCCATTTTCCTTCTTTTTTTTTTTTTTTTGCTGATTTCCTTCAATTCCCTAACTGAAATGACTAGTTCTGCCTGTTTTGGACAGACTACTGTTTGTTTCAATTCTTGCAACCATTCAGCATCCTTCTTGTGCTCCTTGTCTTTGCTCCAGATGTCACTCCAAAACCTTTGACTTTCAATGTTATCTGGTATCAACTTTCATCTGTACACACTTCATTTATTTCTTTGTAGAATCTCTTCTGATCTGAATAAACTATTCTGCTGGTATCCCTTCATTCTTTGGTCGTATCTTACCATCTTTGCTTTCTTTGCAATGAGGCGCTGTTTCAGTTCTCCCATTACCACTTTCAGACCCTTTCTTTCAATATCCTACTTCCTGTTCAGTGCCTTGTATTTTTATTTCCTTTTAAACTTCCCCTTCTCTTTTCGGTTTAACACAGAAATGTCGTTCCAGAGCATATATATAACCCCGCCTGCATTCTTCTTTCCCACCATGGATCTTTTCTTTTGTCACTCCCAATATATACTATTGTATCGCACGTTCGACGTACGATGTAACGGAATAATAATAATAATAATGTCCTTGCAAATCGTTCTACTCAAGATACTAGTAATAACCCTCGACAATACGCAACTCTCAGCTTTACACCGCTCAAATGACTCTCTGCGCATGTCCATTTATATTGTGGCACAGTCTATTAGGGGCTACCCAATAGGGTTGTTCTACTTCCACACAACAAATACTTGCTGCCTTGGTCAAATTATTTGTTTCTGTGATGCTTTTTGTTCTGATGTTTTTTTCAGAATGGCATTCACATTTTTCATTTCTTGGTTCAATTTCCACCGATCAACCTTTTTAAGGTTGCAAATAATGTCGCTGTCGTTCTCCTATAACCATACCTTTATTCTGTCGTAGATTGTCTTTAGTTTTATTGTCTTCTTCCAGACCATCTATATATATCTCATCGAGCAAGCTATCACTGTTCCTTTCCTTTGGTTTATTAGAGATCTCACCTATGTTTTCTGCTCTGAGACTACTTTCATCAGTAAGAATTGTATTTTCATCGTTTCCTTTGCTGCTGTTTTTCAATATCCGTCTTTTGATAGCTTTGAGCTCTACTTCTATGAACCAACGATTTTTTCTTATTGGCATATCCCAAAGTATGGTTGCTTTCTCGTTTTCTGTGACCTTTTCTGGTGTGTGCCTATATCATCTTTTTTCTGTTGTTATTTCATAGTGTTGGCATAGCTTCAAGTGTATGTAGGTCCCAGCTCTGTTGTGTCTGTGAATATATTCCTTCTTAGCCAGGACTGAGCAGCCAGAGATAATATGATTTATTGTTTCTTGTTCATCGCCACATATTCTGCAGTTACTTGTTATGTTTATTTTCATTATATGGTTTTGGTAATTTCTGGTGGGGATGCTTTGGTCTTGTGCTACTATTAAAAATCCTTCAGTCTCTTCTTTGAGTCCTGAGTTTCTCAACCATTGCTGGGATTTTTCTCTCTCTATTTCTTTTGCATTTAATTTAGCCCAGTATTTACCATGTAGGGGCTTTTCTTGCCATCGTTTTATCATGGTCCGTTGCTGTTCTAGTTTTAGTTTGGATTTCATTTGTTTTATAGCTTTTGTTGTTTCTTTTTCTTCGTCTTCGTATTTGTTAGGTAGTATGATTTCTTGTTTGTATTTGTCAGCTTCCTTAAATACTGAAAACAGGCTTTTGTTTTGCTTGTGTATTGTGGCTATTTGTATTAGTTTTCCTTGCTTCTGAAGTAGGTATTTTTGCAGTCCTATGGTGGTTATTTTATAATAGTTTTCCAGCTGTATAAGACCTCTACCACCTTCTGTACGTTGTATATATAGCCTTTCTATGTCAGAATTTGGGTGGTGCATCCTAGATCCTGTCATTATTTTTCTTGTTTTCCTGTCTATTTTCGTTAGTTCATTTAGTGCCCAGTTAAGAATATTGTAGCTGTAACTTATAACTGGGACGGCTAAAGTGTTAATACTTATCTTGTTTTTAGCATTGAGCTCTGTTTTCAGTATTGATCTAACTCGTCTATAGTATTCTTTCTTCATTTTCTCTTTCCTTTGTGTGTGTTGTATCCTATCTAGTTCATTGATTCCTAAGTATTTGTATGTCTGGCTTTGGTCCAATTCTCTTATTTCATTGACTTTATCTAGCGTGATGTGGCTACTCTTAACTAGTTTTCCTTTTTTCAGGGTTGCTTTGGCACATTTTTCTAATCCAAATTTCATATCTATTTCTTTGGTAAATCCATGTACTGTCTGTAGCAGTGTTTCCAGCTGTTTATCATTTGTAGCGTATAGTTTTAGGTCATCCATATATAGAAGGTGGCCGATTGTTTTGCGATAACATTTATATCCGCATCCGGTTCTATTTAGCATGTCAGATAAAGGTGTGAGTGCCAAGCAGAACAGGAGTTGAGAGAGCGTGTCTCTCTGGAATATTCTTCTTCTAATGGGGATGGCTTTGGTTTTCACGAGTCCCTCTTTTGTTTGGAGCTGTAGCACTGCCTGCCATTTATTCATAGAGTATCTTACGTATTTTATAATTATTGGTGCTACCTTGTTTATGGCTAGCGTTTCGAGGATCCACATGTGGGTAACACTATCAAAAGCTTTTCGGTAGTCGATTCAGGCCATACTGAGACCGTTCTTCTTTCTCCAGCTGTCTTCAGTTATGGCTTTAGTGATCGTTAATTGATCTTTACAGCCGTTTGAGCCCTTGCAGCATCCCTTCTGCTCTTCTGGAAACAGGTTGTTTTATTCTTACTCAATCACTGCGATATTATTGCAGTAAAGGCTTTGTAGATTGTAGGGAGACAGGTTATAGGTCTGTAGTTTTGTGGTTTTGCCATTTCCGTGGATTTGGTAATTAGGATAGTTTTTCCTTTCGTGAGCCGTTCAGGCATTGTCTCCGGCTCTGCTAGTATGTCGTTAAAGTTTTCAGCCAGCTTTTTGTGTATTCCTGTCAGATATTTTAACCAGAAGTTGGGGATATTGTCGTGTCCAGGTCCTTTTCTGAGGTTGTTGCTTCACCGACCATATTTGTTTCCAAAATTCTTCCACTTCTTCTGCTGTTGGTGCTGCAGTACTGTCTATTTTATTTTTACCCAGTTCTTGGTAGAATTTTTGGGGGTTGGATTTGAACTGTTTGTTTTGTTCAAAGAAACGTTGGCGTTTCTCATACCGGCGGATCCTTTGTGCTTTGGCAAGGATATATTGCTTTAGCTTTTCTTTTACCTCAGATAAATCTTTTTCTGCAATGTATTTGCATAGTATTTTTTTTTTCTTCTTGTTACTTAGTAGTGTTGATTGTCTACTAATTTCGTTAAGAATCGGCAGATCTTTTCTCTTTTTTAAATTTTTTGTTTGAATATTATTTATCCACAGGGTTTGTTTGGGTTTGTGGAACTCCTGTTTGGACGGGTTTGAGGGAGTATCCTGCTTCTTTTGTGGCTGCAGTAGCTGTTGCATATATTATGTTATTTAGCTCAGTGCCATTTGTTTCTGTGGTTGTTAGTTCCGTGACGACCAGGTTCATGCTATTTATTATTGATGCTGTTTTATTGTCTATTTTGATTTTTGGGAGGTATAATCTGTGGTCTATTCTGAGATCTGTGGTTTTCAGTTCTTTGATTATTCTCATTTTTATAGTATCATAATCATTAGGTTCCTCTTCACTGTTTCCAGGTTTTAGATTTGTTTCACCTTCCTTTTCATTCATATATTTGTCTGTGGTGTTCTGGATTGGTGCTTTTTGTACATTAATATACATCCCTACGGTCTGGGTTTGTTGCTTTTTGTTTTCTTCGTTTTTGTTGGAAATGTTGCGTTTGTCTTCTTTTTTAAATATCTCAGTGTTTATATTATTTGGCATTGTTGTGTGACTACTATCTACGTTTTCCTGATGTATTTTTCCTTTTACTTATTCTATTTCTATTTCTGATTTTTTTTTTTTTTTGCTTTGAGAATATATCTTCGTATGTTAGCTAGTTTATTAGGGTTCATTGCTGTATCCAAGTCTTTATTTAGGTTATTTTTCTTCCATATTTTATATGTATGTGTTGTTGAGTTTTCGTTCTTTGGGTAGAGCACTGTTGTAAAATAAACGTATAGGATTGAAATATATTTCTCACGTGTCCATTTACGCCTTTTTGGTTTTATTTGCGGGACATGAGGAACAACGTTCGGCCCTTTATTTTGACGGTCATCATTTTCTGTTGTCAAATTGTTTTGCACGTGTAGTTTTTCGTACTTTTTGTGTAACAAGTTTAAAGTACGCACTTCCCGATTGTTATTCCTGGGTTGAATAATACCGGTATTATTTAATTTATTTGTAATTTTTTTGTACATGGTGTTTGGGGCCGGAGATGGTCTGGTGTTGGTGGATCGTAATGTATCAAGCGTGTTTACATGTGCTGTGCGAGCAGTGGAGATGATATCCAGTTAAAATACATCATTTCATTTGGAAAATAGAAATAAATTTCCATCAGTATTACTTACTCGGATATAGTCCAACCCTTTGTCAGCTAGTTTTGGCTCCATGCGATGTCTTTATTTCCGATGTTTGTGGATGAATTTCGGAGCAGTGTTTTATCGCTCTCACATGTTAAACGTCCCCGGTGTATCCTCTGTTAAACGTCTCCAGTGTTATCATCTTCACCATCATTGTTATTATTATTATTATTCATGTAGTCTTGAATCCGTGAATGACGTGTCATATCCTTTGTTTAGGTAGGCAATTTATCTCATTGCTAGGGACTTCTAAATATTTTCTCTCATGATGAGTCATTGTCAACATACAATTGTTTGCTACCCAAGATTTACTCCAGCATCCCTTCTTCTGTTTCTTAAATAGTACAGCTGTTCAATTTCCACGAAGATCAATATCATCAGGTAGCAATCCTGCCAATAATTAACATACCAACAGTAAATATAAGAAATCTGTGGTTACCTTTGTTTAACATTTCTGTATAAGAATAGTTCCCCTTTTGCCACTCTTCTAGTAAGTATTGAGCAGAATGGAGCTTTGAAATCTATTCCTAAAACTTTCTATTTTGGTATCATTAGTTATTCTCTGTTCTTATTTTTGTTTAATAGATTTGGTCTTATTTTGCTGTTCTCAATTCTATAAGCAACTATAGCTTAGATTGCTTTTATGTTTCAGTTTGTTACTCCAAATAACCTGATCAATATGTTGACTCACCTGTATCTGGCACTATATTATCTTAATGTTCTTCATTGCAGTTCAGTTCCTAATAGAATTTCCTTTCATTGTTTTTAAACTTTCTATGCTCTGTTTAATGTCAGTTTTTTTTTGTTTTTTTTTTTGCTTTATATATTTTCTGTACAATATTCCTAAATGTTGCGACGAGCCGGCAGAAGCAGAGAAAATGTTGGGCAGCATTTTGTCTGTATTTATGTTCTGAGTTCCAAATCCACCGAAGTTGACTTTGCCTTTCATTCTTTCGTGGTCAATAAAATAAGAGCTAGTTCAACACTGAGACCTTTCCTTAAAACTGCTGGATTTGTGCCAAATTTTGGAACCATTATTATTATTATGGCCGCCATACTGTTAAGTCACAGCATCTTATTACTTTTTTTTTACTTGTTTCAATCATTAGACTGCGGCCATGCTGGGACTGCAGGGGAAACTTTTTGTTGAATTTTTAGTTGAATGCATCAACCTCAGGACTTATTCTTTAAAGTCTGATGCTTCTTCTATCGGTCTCTTCTGCTGAACCGGTAAGTTACTGGGACGTATACACGCCAGCACGGGTTTTCAAGTGGGGGACACAATGGCACACACACACACACACACACACACACACACAAACACACTTGCACACGCATATATATATATATATATAACCAAGGGGCTTCTTTTAGTTTCTATCTACCAAATCCACTCACAAGTCTTTGATCGGCCCGAAGCCATAGTAGAAGGCACTCACCCAAGGTGTCGCGCAGTGGGACTGAACCCTGAACCATGTGGTTGGGAAGTAATCTTCTTATCACATAGTCACTCACAGCATTTTATCACTTCGTAAGTTTTAAGAGTCTTTTCCATCGTTTCCGTTCATGGATGTCTTTTGTAATAACATTGTTTAAACTATTATGGTAATAGCTTGTTTAGAAATACCTTGTTTTGGTGCGGACTTAATAGTTTTGTTTTGACCTACCTGAAAACACAAAGATTTTCACCTTTTTCAAATTCTTAAAAAATGTCGGAAAAAGAATTAATAATAACGCTCGACAACTAAAAGCGTTTCTTCCACTCCAAATCCCAAAGATAATATTGACGTGTCCTAAGATATCGGATTAGCGAATTAGTTAAACGAGTGTTGACAGGAGCAATCATCAACAACAAATGGTTGCATGCTCTAAAAAGGCGACTAAAATAGAATCAATAAGGCTTAGCAATAAAATAGCAATTAAAAAAACGTAACATAGAGGGAGATTTAGCTAGGCGCTCACAAGAGGCAGTTGAGAATGGCATTACATCCGACGTGCTTGCAGTAAAATTGGTCAGTGCAAAGCAGGAAGGGTGCATTTTCAGAGGACAAAAGGCTTGAGTGGCAGAAAGGCAACGTGGCAACAAAGCCACAAATCTGTGTTTGAAGTACCTAGATGGTTGCGTATTACTCGAACCCGATCAGATATGTACGGGGTTTCGCGAGTACTTCGCTCGACTTATTTAGATTGGTGGCGGGCTAGATCGCAGAAAGGACTTAGTACCTACCTCGGAAGCCTTCCGCGCCTTTCAGAGAGTGATGCAATGTATTACGAGAAGCTGATAACAGTCGCAGAAATACGGGAAACAATGGTTGGCTGCACGGGTGGGGGAAGGTCAAATCTCCTATTTTGGATGGTCTTCTCTGCGAGCCTACAGCTAGCAACAGAACGGAACAAACCCCAGTTCTGTGAGTCGTGGAGCGGTGACACTGCTGAGAAAGGAGCCAAGCAATGGAATTTTCTGTTCATAAGTGTGCTAAACGCAGACTTCAAAATTTGATTTTAAATATTAGCAAAGAGGTCGGCTTTTGTCGTAGATGGTCTGATTGGTGATGTACAAGCAAGTGCCATCCCAAACAGGTCTGTCCACAGTAACATCATAGAGAGGGTAGTTAAGGAATTTGGCTTGGGGTAGGTAGCCAATCAAATCAGAATACGAACAAATTTAACCAGTCCGTCCGTCTAGAATCCCGCGAAGATGTTGGACGGCGTGGAACTACTTGTCCGGATGCGAGCTGCGGGTTCATCGACTTTCGATTGGATCGACCACCAATACTTGTTGGCTGATATCCGGCAGCTGGTTTCTCCCCAGTTTCTGCGGTTGAATCGCCACGATGTACAGCAACATCTGCTCAGCGATTAGAGTGAACAGTCAGATATCGGAACCATTCAGGATAATGCACTAAGTCTGTCGAGTTTGTGTTCTCTAGTCCCTTCTCTATGTGTTGGTTCTTGAGCCACTGCTACGGAAATTGAAAGCGCCAAGGGCCATCCCGAGTGAAATAAGACGCAGAAGAACGGCGTCGGCGTATGCGGACGTTATATTGATAGTGTTGGATACCAAGCACATCGAAATAATCGGCACTGCTCTAAAAAAAAACTGCGAAGAGGTGACCAGAGAAGTCAAGCAAGAAAAGTCGGTGAACTTGCTGCTCAGTATTCGGAGAGGCAGTTCCACACCGTCCAACAGCTTTGTGGGATTCCGGACGGACGGTTAAATAGTTCGGATTCTTATTTGGATCGAATCTCCAAATTAAAAAGAACTAGGACAAGGGTAAGGGTAAGGTGGCCAATTTCTCCCAGAAATGGGCCGAAAGAAAACAATTCCTGAAAGGTTGGGCAGAGGTGACTATCTTCCGTTATGTATCACCGCCTTGCACCAGTTCACGTCTGACCGCCCTAGAGCACATGATCCCCACAAGGGGATGCGCTTCACTGGCTAAGTGCTCCATTATTGTTAAGACCTTCTGGGTGGAGGACTTGGCGTGCTGCAGTTGATGATGCGTAGATGTGAAGTGAGGCTGTGACATCTCAAACAATTCCTTGATGGTGAAAAGATGTGGTCGCCGTTTATCAGACTTCCATTTCCACAGCTCGTCTCTTTAACAGAGCTGCATTCCTGGAGCAAGCGCACACCGAAGGAGGGTGCTTGGCATGTGGAAAGTCGTCAAACTCTCACAGATCTTTGCCATTCGGGTGGTGCTTTCGGTGAAAGTTACATCATCGCGTTTCATAAAGTGTTAGTGGCTGGCAAGAGCGATGACGTTCTCGAAGAGACGCTTGAGGTCCACGAAAATTAAATACCTGATTTGTTCCAGAAGACTTTCGAGCTGGGGTCCTTGAACAATTCCCAGAAATCCATCAGCTAGCCGGTTCGAGATAAACTCTACAGGCTCCGAAATACTCTCATCCGAACATGCCCAACATATGAGCAGAGCGACGAAACTTCTGCACGCGCTCGTTAAGTGCCTAAACATTGCTGACTTGTAGCTTTATGTCGAACAGCAGCTTCAAGTGTTAGATGGTTCCGGTTAGCTGCTAGGAAGAGCAAGTTATGTTTATCTGACTAATGCCCTTAGCGAAAGAGAATGGGGTAAGGGCAGACTGAAAGGGCTAAATACAGATACCTTCCTCTTTGACCAAGTTCTCATTAATTATTTCAAGTTTCATTTGAAAAAGAAGTTGAGGGTGGAGAGGGAAGTGCTGCCTATCAGCAGATTTGCTAAAAAGTGGATGAAAGCGGCGAATGTGATCCGAATGAATGGGCCTACATTGAGCATGCACATGTAGATTGAAGACGAACAACAGAGAAAAGGCACTCGCCTCACTGATCAGGGTAACAGTGGTTTTGTGAGGTTTACACGAGTAATCCTTTAAAATCTCCTTGCTTTGAGGTATCATTCATTAACAAAATTTTTACCGTTATCTTTCTGTTTAAATTCTTCATGTAATCCCACATTGTATCGTCCTCTGTCTCGATCTCTTTGTAAGCCTTAGTTGTTAATAAAGAAACTACTACTACTGCTACTACTACTACTACTACTACTACTACTACTACTACTACTACTACTTTTATTTTCGTTTTTATTAAGGCGACAAGCTGGCAGAAACGTTAGCACGCTGGGCGAAATGCTTAGCGGTATTGTAGCAATCTTCAGTATCGATTCATGTTGTAAGAATTCCATGGCCACCCTCTTTTCTTGGCAAGGAAAGTCGTTCTATATCTTCTTTCGGGTGGTGCATTCTATTCATTGTCAACAATTACAGATTTCAGTAATTGACCAGTTAATATTAAAACTGTAAGTCACGGGCGGTATGACTAAAGTATTAATCGCTTCGATCCTGTTTCTTGCGTTTAGCTCTGTCTTGAGTATTGCTCTCAGTCTGCAATAACATTCTTTTCTGATCTTTTCCCTCATCATTGAATGCTTGATCCCATCACCTTCATATATCCCTAATTATTTATAACCTTCCTCTGGTTCTAAATCCTTTATGACATTCTGTTGGTCAAGTTTAATCCTGGGTGTTTCTATTATTTTCTCTCTGATAAAGGTAGCTTTTGCATTTATCAAGGTCAACATTTCTTAATCCAGCCATGTGGTAGACTATCAAAAGCATTTTTATAGTCTGTTCTGGCTTTTGATAGGTCCTTGTGCTGTTTGTGACAATCTCCTAAAATCATCTTATTAACAAGAAGCTGATCTTTCAACTATAGGAACCACGTTTACATCCTTTTTTCCCATTAGAGAAGACGCCATTTTCTGTTAAGTTATAAGTGCATTCGGTTAAGACAGATGTTAATATCTTATACATGGTTGTTAGGCAAGTTATAGGGCTATAGTTTTTGATTCGTTTGTTTCTTCATTTTTCGGAAGTAGAAATGTAACAGCATTCACTAGCTAAGAGGGCATCGTATTAGGTTGCTGCAGAAGATTGTTGTAAAGTTTAGTCAGTAGTTTCTGAAAAAGCATTCAACCAGAAGTTATGAATTTTATCCTTTCCTGGAGACTTCCATTTGCTTGATTTTCTAAGATTAGATCTGACAGCCTCCCTTTGATACTTATTGATACTTATTTCCTCTTCTATGCATCGTTGTTCTGTTCTCAGTAGTTCTTAATCCCATTCTTTCTGCCACAGTCCTCCTTGCAGCCTTGATGAGATTATTTGTTTGTGATGTTCTTTGTTTCAATGTGCCTCAATGCATCATTGACTTTACTTGATTTAGTCTCTTGATTTCGTCTCCATTGGTTAGCCTTCTTAAAGTCGCTCATAAATTCTGTCCCTTCTGTATTTAATAGATCCAAAATCCTGTTTATTATTAATTGTTCTACATTGTTTAAGTAGTCACTGATATCGATCTTCTCACGATTCACGATAGTATATTTTTGCGAGCAATTGTTCATCTCTTCCACTATACCACTTCCATTTCTCCGATGCCCAGCATCATCCGGCATCCTTCTTTTAATAGCTTCTAGCTCCAATTCTGTTAACCATCCATTCTTTCGTATTCCTCTTGCCTGGTCACAGAATCTTTGTTCAGGAATTTCAAACAGATCTATTGTCTTCCATTCTCTGTGCATTCGTTTTCTGTATCTTCCGACAAGCACGCCATGTGCATCCACTGGGATGCTCCAGTAGTAACACTCTATAACCATCATTTTTACTTGTTTACTGCACTTATGTCTCGTAGCATGGCTAGCAGTGACTGGACTACGACCGGGTCCACCATGCTGCACAATAGGACACTTGCCGAGTACGGTACCTTCACCATTGATTCCAGTCCCATTCACAGCGTTAGCGTTAGCGTTAGCTATTTTGCATGGCATTTTCTCTCACAAATGAGGTGTGTTTTTTAACCAGTATTTTTAACGACACACCATCTCTATCAAGGTTTCCCGCCAAAGCTGCTTGCCATTCAAGGCTAACGAATACAGACTACTCGGAGTACTATTTATTTGAAGGCGCCAGACATTCACTTTTGTACTCCCTTCTCCTGTTAGTTCGACGAAGGAGTTGGTCTTGCTGGTCAAGGAGCTGTATCTTGCGGAGGTCATTGTCATGGAGCTATGTCTTGCGAAGGCCATTGCTCCAATGGCCTTCACATATTAGTGAAGAGCGCATATTAGTGAAAAGCTGACATATCAGTGAAGAGCGCTCAAATCCCTTCACCACCCCGGCATTGACAGATACAAAATTCCCCTTATCTCTCACTGCACCGGAATCACTTCAGCCGAATTCCTATTAGATAAGGAAAATGCTTATTAAAGGTACTATATGAATATATATAACATATGAATATATATAAACCATACCATACCGAATTTGCGATGAACAAGAGAGAGCGAGACAAGGTAAACAAAGGGAAAAAAAGGACGATCAACTGGGGAAGAAAGGAAGCTATTTTACTGAGCATGTTCAGTATAATCCTTGTTGCATAACATGCTTATAGTAATGCAGGTGATGTCTCGTGAAATAAGGAGGACGAATCAGCAGGGGGCGTGAGAGGACTGCATAGAAGAGGTTGTAAACACGGAAGTGAGGTAATTATTGAACACAAGGGAAGGTGGAGGAGGTGGGTAGAGTGATCGCATCACCGCCGAGAGAAGCCGTCTAGTATAGTGCTTGTTACTGCCCCAAAAAGAACAACATAAATAAAACATTCACCGAGATAGAAGAGAGAGACGGTGAAAGACAAAGACTAACGCTATTAGTAAGCGAACACGACCAAAATCATCACCGAAAGAGAGAGAGAGAGAGAGGGGGGGAGAAACAAGGGAGAAATAGATGATCGAATTATAACTTAAGACAAAGATAGAAATTAAACATTAAACATTTTCGAAAAGTAAAGAGAAATAAGTTTGTTGTAATTACGTCCTTGATCCGGCTGTTTTCAGAGAGCATTGTTATTCAGAAATAGCAAAGTTATATCGTCAATACATATGGTATTGTAAAGTATGATCTTGGAATGCTGCTTCTTTTGTCCTCTATATTCATATCTAGTTTTCTTGCTTCAATAGTGTGGTCACTCTTCATGGGAAAGTTTCATAAAATCCTGTAATTCTCACACTCTATCACAACCTCTTGTTGGAGTTCATGCCACTGTTTTGTTATTTTAAATGCACACATACAGTTAACATTCCAATGCACTCTTTTACCTACACAGTCATGACTATGCTTATACCCTTTTTGCACCAGCTTACTGCACTCGTTCAAAGGATGGTTAATATTTTCGACTCCTTTACTACAGATTCTGTATTTACTCACTGACTGAGTTTTATGAATCTTTGTCTTTATAAAGATCATTATATTGGCTTGTTCATGAGCGGTTATAATCAGTGATTCATTTCAACACTTCAGGTTTACTTCCAACAGCCTCAGTTTGCTGCAAAAATAGGCAATGCAATTCTTCCTCTTTCCAACTACTTGTTCTATCTGCCTTTCTTTCTTTCGTGAATTCTCCTACTATTTCACGAGCTCTTTAGACATTTCTAGCCGCCGATAGTATTCTTCTTTCACTAGGCACAACATAGTTTTTCATTTCCATTATCGTGTCTTCTGTGTTTAGCAATTTTCTTTTTTGATGGATAAAGCATATCGGTATTACCTTTAGGATGGTGCACGTTGTACATTGTATGCAGCTTATTTTTTATATTTATTTCTAGTTATCTTTGGACCTCTCTTCATAATGAACACGTCAAACATATTTACCCCAAAATGCATTCCAATATCCTTGCTGAATATACATTGCATTACTGTTTCGATTAGAGAATCTGGTATATTTTCTCTTATTTCATATAGTTTCATGTCTTCTATATAAAGCAGGTTTATTTTCGTCCTGGCTTTGGTAAACTTATAGTCAGGCCATGATTGTTTTCAATATGATTGTTAAAGGGATTACGGCAATGGCGAAAAATTAGAGAGAGTGAGCGTATCACCCAGTAATATTTCCCTGCGTTTTTTCACGTTTCTTAACGATTAATTTGCGCATGTTTGTTCTACTTTCCGTACTCAAATTGTTATTTTTTTACGCCATTTATCTTCTCATTGATTCCGAGTGTCACTAGGCACCTTAAGAGCCAGGAATGTGAAACATTACTGTAAACCTTCTCATAGGCTATCCAGCCAACAGTAAATTCTTATTCGTACTCCATTTATCAGCAGCTCCTCTTAACTTCTTTCTGCATTCTTTTTGCCCCGCTGGCAATAAATGCTCCTTTACCAGAAAGTTATATATTTCAGTTGTTACATGGTTAGTAAATAATTTTCAGGGTGATAATAAGCATATAATAGGTATGTAATTGCTGATTTCCCTTCTCCTTTCTTTGTCTTTCTGTATCGGCACTATCCTACCTTTTGTCATCCATGTTGGTGTTCCATTTTCCGTACAGTCAGTAAGAAACGGTTGTATATAACCGTGTATACTTCGAAGACTTTTTATCCAGAATCTATGACAATCTGGTCTGGAGCTTTCTAATTTGATGTGTTTTTAAGCAACTTTGTCCTCTCTTATTTGTAATATATTTTCTGTTTCACTCCATCTTCCATTTCATTTTTAAATATCCTTAACCAGTCTGTTTTTATTTTAAGTTGAAATTTAAAGCTCCAGATTTCTGACCAAAAGTTCCTTGCTGCTTCAGCATCTGGTATTTCACATCTCTGATGATTTTCATTGTTAAGCTGCTGGTAAAATTTCCTTTCGTTGTTTCTGAAGAGCTTGTTCTACTGATATTGTTTTGTTCTACATTGGTATCTGTTTCCTTTTTTTAATTCGACACGGCTTTGATTTATTTTTACCTTATTTTTTTTTAACTATAATTTTTTTTTTATCTAATGCCGTGTCTTTCTTTGCAGCTCGTTCCTATGTCTTTCCCTGATCATCTGTTCTATGGTTGCCTTTATCCTTCCAAGATATCCCTTCAGCTATCGGTTCTGAATACTTCGTACCCACCATGTTTTTCCCACCATGCCATGTTTATCTTTTATTTTTAACCCCAAGAATTTCCAATGCAACAGACGTTGCGCAGTAAATAAGGTCATTTAGGTCTACTACATTTTCGACACAAATTTTCGTTACCAGTTAATCCATCTTCACTCTATGATGTAGTTTTCCTTTTTCGATTCCTCTTAAGGCTGGTAGTCTCTTTCTGTCACTTGTTCGTGTCTCATTTAGGCATTGTAGTATGCTCCTTTCCTCCTCTATAGCATTAGCATTGTTTTCTTCCACGAAGGAAAACTTTTCTTATGGGCAGTAATTTATCGTGATGATTTATTGGCCCCTCCACTATTTCTTGTTCTTGTTCAATTTCCTTTTCGTGTTGTTTTATATAGTAGCTTTCCACCCCTCATTGTAAACTGTAGCAATTTTTTTCATGGTCGGATTCTTCTGGTACAGAAATGTTTGCTCCATGATTAAATACATGTCGTTCTCTATCCATATTTTATACACTTTCTTGTAATCTATTTTGGTCGGCTCGCTTCTGTAATAGCATCTATCACAGTCCTATTGTTGTTTTCAGACCATATTCTCCTAATCTTCTTATAATCACCATTTTGCTATGCAATAGTCTTTTGTTGTGTACTTTACTGCAATATTGAGCGCAGTTCTCTATGTCTTGCATACTTGCAATGTATTATAAGTGCGATGCTCTATAATACTATTTTCTTTATGTGAAGCGTATTTGTAAGTCATGCATATTTGTGTGTATCTTATTTTTCGCTTTCGAGTTACTTTTTCTTGTAGGTTTGTTTCTGTTTTCAACACTCACGTTCATGTTATCTCTATTATCAATAAGTGAATAATTTCTCCATCTCTTTTGAAGGTACATTACCATCAATTAAATGATATACTTTGGCTAGTAAACTATTACTTTACTTGTGGATAGTTACAGCAATATCTTGTCAATTCGCTTAGATTTCCCGTCTTTTTGTATTTGTATATCGCATAGCATGGGGGATTTGTTATTCTCGAGAAATTTTCTGCTTCCACCAGCTTGTCTTGGTGTTCATTATGCTAGTATAACATCTGGTATAAATTACAGTTATCATGTCTGTCGATGTATTCTCTCTTGTCTAAGACTGGGAAACCAAAGAGGTCAATAGATTCTTTCCTATATCCATATAATCTGCGGTAATGTAACATTCTGCTTTATTGAATGTTTTTAGTAGTTTCTGGTGGTGAGACTTTGCTATTGTGTCTCAATCAAATATTTTTCAATCTCACGTTTGAGCACTGTGCTTCTCGAGGCGACTTGAATTTTTCCTTGGGTACTCACATTCTGCTCAGCTTGTATCGGCTATGCAAAGGATTTTTGCCATCGATTTATCAAAGGATTCTGTCGCTTCCTTTTTAGCTCATATGCTAACTTTTTTCCAATTTCTCCTATTCATTCATTCACTTCATAACAATGTTTTACATTTGTTGATTGCCTTGAAGATAGAAAATTTTTTTGTGGTTTGTTGTGTTTGCATTTTGTAGCTATTTATATTAAATTCATATAATACTTCACTAAGTATTTTTGTAGTCATACAATATTAATTTTATAATAGTTTTCTAATTGAATAAGGCTCCTGCTATCTTGAGTTCGTTGCAAATATAACCTTTCTATGTTAGATTTTTGGTGGTGTATTTTAAATGCAGCATTTTTTGTTTTGCTTATTTATCTGCCTAGTCTTGCTAGCTGTTCATCGTCCAATTGAGAGTATTATACTATTATCAATTACTGGAACAGCTAGCGCGTTATGCCTGTTAACTTATCTTTTGCATTTAGATTTGTTTTAATAATCTAATGCATATATAATATTCTTTTTTAACATTTTACTTCATTTATGTCTGGTTGATTCCTATGTATTTGTAAGTCTGTGTTTGTTGTAATTCCCTATCCTAGTTTCAGTATCGATCATATTAACGCTATTAATTTTTCTCCCTTCATGAGGCTGAAGCGTATTTTTCTAGTTTGAATCTCATAAATTTCTCTACTAAATTTTTGTAATATCTCCAGTAGTGATTATAGTTGTTTGTTATCTACAGTATATAACTTGAGGCTGATTACATACAAAAGTTGTTGACTGTATCCTAGCCTACTCCTTGTCTTAATCTGTTTTAATCTGCCAGTTATAGGTGCATACGCCAGGTAAGTAAGTAGCGAAGAGAATAGCTACTTGAAATAAACCTTTGCTAATAGAAATCGGCTTAGATTTTTATAATTCTTTCTTTTGTCTCTCTAGAACTTTTTGCCACACACTCAGAACTAAAGTCTCCAGGATCTATAAGTCGAGCACATTGCCAAAACCTTGTCGTAACTGATCCATAGGATGCTCAGGTCCTTTTTTAAAAAATCTCTTTTTAAAGTCTGCAGTTGTGGGTTTGTAGCATCCTTTCTGCTTCTCTGGAAACAAATTGATATCAAATCAGCAGGATTTAAACGCTATCGCATGTGTGTGTATGTCTCCAGGCAAATCACTATTATCATTGTTATTATAGCGTTTATATCCTGCTGACAGAACATATACATTCCCATTTCCACTTCTACGTTCACCGCCGCCATCGCCATCACCATCTTACTGGAAATAGCACGGAGGTAATGCCAGTTGGAGATTGTACGATGGTTCTGTATTTTGTCTCCCTGTCTCTGTCTCCCTCTGGTTATCAATTCAATATTCGCCTCTTTCTACGATGCTATATGTATTCTGGCGGCCTGCCATTTGACACTTTCCAGGCGGCAGGTCATAGCCAACGCTTGTGTAGTAATTAGGTATTCTACCAGCAGTATATTGGATAGATACTATCCCTTAGTT
>NC_068983.1:31368038-31368470 GCF_001194135.2 Octopus bimaculoides
TATAATATAGTATCTATCCAACATACTGCTGGTAGAATACCTAATTAATACACAAGTGTAGGTTATTGCGTGTCAATTACTCTACTGAGTATAATAACTAGGCGAGGATAATAAGTGGTTTTACCCTTAATTTATATGCCAAGAAGAAAATGGAGAGAATCCAGATGTAGTATTAGTAAGTTATTAGACATTATATTATGTCTATTTATTTATTTAAAACAGTTCTGATAATACATTTATACATGTGTAAAGTACTAGTAATTTTTAGAACAGAGAACGAAGAGCAGTTTGTTACAGCTGTTTCTGCCAAGAGGTCACAGTACCCCACATGATATTTCCATCTTTTCAGTGCACTGTTTTAAATAAATAAATAGACATAATATAATGTCTAACAACTGATGAATACTACCTCTGGATTTCCTACATTTTCTT
>NC_068983.1:31369560-31381731 GCF_001194135.2 Octopus bimaculoides
TTTAGCCCAGTATTTACCATGTAGGGGCTTTTCTTGCCATCGTTTTATCATGGTCCGTTGCTGTTCTAGTTTTAGTTTGGAATTCATCATCATCATCATCATCATTGTTATTATTATTATTATTATTATTATTATTATTATTATTATTATCATAATTGTTATTATTATTATTATCATCATCATCATCATCATCATCATTATTATCATTATTATTATTATTATTATTATTATTATTATTATTATTATCATCATCATTATTATTTGCGGCAAAACAATCAACCATCTCTTGTATATGGATGATCTAAAACTGTATGCTAAAAATGATAAACAGCTGGAAGCATTACTACAGACATTACGTAAATTTTCGAAAGAAATGAAAACGAAATTTGGCTTAGAAAAATGTGCCAAAGCAACTTTGAAAAGAGAGAAACTAATTAGGAGTAGCAAATTTACACTAGATAAAGCAAATGAAATAAGAGAACTAGACCAAAGATAGACATACAGATACTTAGGAATCAATGAACTAGATACGATGCAACACACACAAATGAAAGAGAAGATAAGAAAGGAATATATCATACGAGCTAGATTCGTACTGAAAACAGGGCTCAATGCGAAAAACAAGATAATAGGTATCAACACTGTAGCTGTTCTAGTTATTGGTTACAGCTACAATATTCCGAACTGGACTCTAAATGAACTAATCAAAATAGAAAGGAAGCTAAGAAAAATAATAATAGGATTTAGGTTGCACCACCCAAAATCTGACATAGAAAGGCTATATATACAACGTATAGAATGTGATAGAGGCTTTATATAGCTAGAACATAATTACAAAAAGCCATCATTAAAGAAACTAGTATGAATGAACGAGACACTCTCCCAAAAATTCTCAATTCTAACCAAAACTTGAAAATAATTGGTAAAATCTGCCTTGCACTTATGGATATATTTTCAGCTAATGAAGTTGATATTACAGATCTTGACCCCCATACTATGCATCCGTGAAAATCTCAACGATTCTATGTGGTGAAATGATTAGAAAACGACAACATTCCCACAAAAATCTTACTTGACAAGAGTGTATTCAACACAAAATTCAGCTACTTAAGTCTGACATAGTTTGACAAGACTATCAAACCAACAAAATCCGAAAATTAAAGAAAAAATATATGAAAACCATATAGAAACTGTCAAGCAAAAGGCATGTGCCAAAGCTGCCCGCATAGCAAGGTATGAAAAGCGCGTTAGATACTTCAAGGACAACAACATGTTCAAAAATAACCCAAAAACCTTTTACAGGAAGATAAGGAAAACACCAGTTACAGTAAAGTCTGTCCCATCAGAAGTGCAAGAATTTTGGAATACAATTTGTGCAGAAAAGAAAACACACAATGAAAGGGCTCCTTTGATTCTTAGATTCCTCAGAAGAATAAAAGTGGGAGGGTATCAAGGTAGAGGATGTAAGATCTGCTCTCAGGAAGTCAAGCAAATGGAAA
Organism: Octopus bimaculoides; assembly: GCF_001194135.2. Lineage (NCBI taxonomy): Eukaryota > Metazoa > Mollusca > Cephalopoda > Octopoda > Octopodidae > Octopus > Octopus bimaculoides. Next base: position 31,371,060 of record NC_068983.1, read on the forward strand.
TCTCCATGAAAGGATAAAGTTCCTAACTTCTGGTTGAATGCCTTCCCAGAGAGCCATGAACTGCTAACAAAACTTTACAACAATGTTTTCCAACAACCTAGTATGATTCCTTCTTGACTAGTTAATGGTGTTACATTCCTACTTCCAAAACATGAAGAAACAAATGAACCAAATCATTACAGACCCATAACCTGCTTAACAATAATGTACAAAATACTAATATCTGTCTTGACTGAATATACCTATAGTTTTTCAATAGAAAGTGGCATATTCCCTAATGAGCAAAAAGGATGTAAACGTGGATATTATGGTTGTAAAGATCAGCTACTCATCAATAAGATGATCTTGGAAGATTGTCACAAACGACACAAAAACGTGTCGATAGCCTGGGTAGACTAGAAAATGCTTTTGATAGTCTAGTACATTGCTGGATTAAGAAATGTCTGGAAATCCATAAAGTAGCATCTGCTCTGCGAAACTTTTTGTCTGTAAGTATGAGATCATGGAGAACCACACTGACTTTGAACAGTGACAATGAATATCTCAATGCTGGAGATGTAAGGATTTGATGTGGCATTTTCCAGGGCTGCTCTTTATCATCACTCCTCTTTTGTCTAGCCTTAATATCTCTCTCAAAATTGCTCGATCATGTACAATACGGCTATAAAACGTTTGATAAAAATATAAATCATCTCATTTACATGGATGATTTAAAGCTCTTTGCAAAAATGACCAACAACTACAGGGCTTACTAGCGATTGGTAGACAATTCAGTGATGACATCAGTTTAGCCTCGATAAATGTGCAAAAGCTAACTTTATCAAAGGGAAAATGACAGAAACATCCAACGTTAATCTTGACTGACAAAATGTCATAAAGGAGTTAGAACCAGCGGAAAGCTACGATATTTGAAGATGGGATATTTGAAGATGATGGAATCAAACATTCAATGATGAGGGAAAGGATCTGGAGCGAATGTTATCGTGGGGTAAGGGCAATTCTCAAAACAGCTGAATGCAAGAAACAGGATCGAAGTGGTGAATAATTTAGCCATACCGGTCGTGACTTACAGTTTAAATATCATTAACTGGTCAATTACTGAAATATGTAATCTTGACAGAAAATACGAAAATTGTTGACAATGCATAGAATGCACCACCCTAAGGCAGATATAGAACGACTTAACCTGCCAAGAAAAAGAGGGTGGCCGTGGACTTTTACAACTGGAATTAACAATGGAGATTGCCACAATTGGCCTAAACACCTGCCTGAAAAACTCTGATGACTGGATGTTAAAACTTGTCTTAAAGCATGGAAACAAGGAAGCATCATACTCAGTAACAAAACCGGCAAAGGAATATCTAAGTGAATTCGAAATACAAGTCCCAGAATTAGACGTATTGGAAACAAGCACAGAAAAATCTAAGCGTATGAAAATATGTGCTAAAACTGCAGGCTTAGATATTCTTACTGATAAATGGAAAGAAATAGCTCTCAGTGGGAAATACCCAAAGAGAGCTAATAGCACCGATGTTGACAAAGCCCTTATGCATCAATTGTCAGAGTCTTCTGGTTTGACAAAACTCATGCCTCCTCATTGATATGACTGTCCCAATCAGCATAAATGTATCTATCAAGACCTACCAAAAACTGAGCAAGTATAAAAATTTTGAAATAGAAATTGGCAAAATGTGGAACCTCAAGACTAAAACAATACCTGTTGTTATAGGTGCCTTAGGAATGATAGCAAAAGGGGCTGGTTGGTACCTAGCTCAGATACCAGGAAAAAATAGAAGAAATTCAAAAAATAGTGTTCATGGGAACTGCCATATCCTACGTAAAATACTGTGTATGTAATCCCAAATTTTAAAACAAACTTATAATTTTCTTAAGTTTTCTTAGACATTCTCTAGAACAATAACTTGTGCAAAACCAAATATATGACACCATAATCATGACACCAGTTTGAACTGCTAACTTGTTGTCTCTTGAGGTTTCTGAGTGAGACTTGGAGTTAACTTGTACCAATACCAAGCAAAAATTAAACATAATAACATCATTGCCATCATCATCATCATCATCATCATCATCATCATCATCACCATTTTCATCATGTTTGCTGTGATGATAATGATGATGATGATGATAATCTTGATGATGATGATGTAGATATCGTTATAATTATAACATCTGTTATTGTTACTATTATTTCTATGCTAATTTCCATATAATTACTGTTATATTTATTGTTTTTCCAGCTGTTTTTTCAGTTAGTCTAGGCTGTAGCTTCCTTCTAATATTCTTTAATTGTAGGTCACTTAGCCACCGTTTACATATGATTTGGCACATTTGATGCGCCTCTCATTTGTTCAGCATCTGGAAATATGCCAAATACTTAATGATGATGAAAGTAATAATGATGAGAATGAAACATAAGTTGAAGAAGAAGAGGGGGATTTCTAACTTACGAATATGCTCAATTTATATCAGTTTCCTTTTCTTCCTGCCAGGGAAATGTTTGTTTAATCACTATTTGCTTTGTTTGTTGTTGTCGTTGTTATTTTTACTTCTATTTGACAGAGAAAACCTATGATCAAAGGTTTTCTAGCCATGACAACCTCTGTTTATATTTAGCTTTAAACCTAGTGTATGTAAGACTACATTTTCCAAAACTCTTCGCTGTTGTGATTGAAGGGTGATTTGGCAACCATTTCTATCAGATCAGATAGTAGCACGTTGTACTCTGTCATTAGCACTCAAGGAATATGCATCGGTCGCACTATTACGTAGCAGCGGCTGCTGGATTAGCAGATTCGGTGATGAAGTGGGAAATGCCCTCCGGTAATAATTTACTTCTCTTTGCTTTCTGAATTGAATTACTGCTGTAGTCAGCTTAGCTTTAACCTTTACGGATGTATAGACAGAATAAGCATAACTAAAATACTGTGGTCGGTATAATCGACTGTTGCCATGCTCCCCACCCTGCCCACCCCAAAAGGAAAAAATGTGTGGTCTTTTGCCAAAGAAATAAATTATTATTAAGAGCAGTAGATTAGTAGAACAACTGCCTCGCAATATTTTCCATTACATTTTATATTCCGAGTTCAGACACCGCTGAAGTCAAGTTTGTCTATTATCAATGCTGGGTTGATAAGATTAGTATCAATAAAGTTTTAGGAACGATATAATCGACTGTTCTGTTCCCTACAAATTTTAATCTAGCGCCAATGCAAGAAATCATCATTGTCTAACAAAATGTCTTACAGCACATATTCTGACTCCTTCTTTATGTTCTGAGTTCAAATTATACCAAGGCCAATTTTGCTTTTACATCCTTCCAGGTTTTATAAAATAGAATACCGGTAAAAGTCTGGAGCCAATGGTATCGATTAACACCCGCTTCTCCAAATCTTAATACCTGGTACCTGAATCAACAATCCTAATGATGATGATGATGATCATCATCATCATCATCATCATCATTATTATTATTATTATTATTATTATTCAGTAGTTTTATTTTTATAACGTGCTTTCACTTCACTACCGAGCGCAGCTCTGTGCGCCTTGGGTATGTGCTGTGGTTTGCTGTGGTGCTCTTATGTTTACTGTATTGAAAGTGTTTTGCGTAGAATGTGTGCAGTACCCAGTAGTGCAATTTTCTGTATGTTATATATATTTGTAAGTCCTGGTGTTTTTGTTATGTATTTGTCTGAATATTTTTTTATTATACCTAAGGCACCTACTATGATAGGAATTGTTTCTGTTTTTAGATTCCACATTCGAGTTATCTCTATTTCCAGGTCTTTGTATTTTGAAAGTTTTTCCATTTCTTTTAGAGAAACGTTGTCATCTGCTGGTATTGAAACATTATTATTATTATTATTATTACTATTATTATTATCATTATTATCATCATCATCATCATCGTCATCATCATTATTATTATGCAGCGAGCAGGTAGGATCGTTAACAGATGGACAAAAACTGGGATGGGATAACGAGCAGGGTGACTACTCTTACCCAGATATGAGTCGAGAGAAAGCTATCCCTCAAAGGTCAGAGACAGGTGGCCAATGTGTATATCGCGTCCGTCATCTACTATCGTTTGACCGTTTTGCTTTGTCTCGGCCATCGTCTGTTTAGATTAGAGCGTATACTCTTCCACTTCTTGTGGAAGGAACGCGACCCGATAGTCAGGCGGTTTATCTGCTATCAACACCCGCCTCACGGTGGCCTGGGCATACCGTGGTTTACGATAAACTTCACAGGCATGGAAGGGCCGTAAGCCGAGCATGTCCGAGATGCCTGTAGGTCGACGAGACAATGCTGCATGCCTTCGTCCAGTGCCCGAGCATTGCTGACCTATGGGTTTATGTCGAACACCTACTATTGCGTGTAGGACGGATCCGGCTGCCAACTGAATCTGTCATGAGGATCGTCTCGCCGCCTTCCTTTAACCGGAAAGGAAAGACTGTGCTTATATGGCTGGTGGCCATGGCGAAAGTGGTTGTAATGTGGACAAGATTGAAGGGTCTGAAGACAAACACTTTTCTCTTTGGTCAATCCCTGATGAACTTCAAGTTTCACTTGAAAAGGAAAATATTATTATTATTATTATTATTGTTATTATTATTATTATCGTTATTATTGTTATTGTTATATTTATCATTATTATGCTGTCACATGCTACTTCAGTTAATAGAGATGTTGCCTTGAAATTTTATGACAAGTCTCCTCAATTCTCAAGTATCTTCCTTAAAAGTTTTTTCAATGTGCAAAATTACACTTTTCTACAAGCTGGTAATACGTGTCTCAATTCAATTACCTTCAGTCTCTTCGGTAGCAGTTTGGATACTGTGCTACGTGCGCCAACCACCACAAAAACAACTGTCACCATTGTCTTCTACAATCTTTTCATCGGTTTAACTAGATTCTGATACTTCTTAATTTTCACAATGTCTTTGGTATCCACTATTATCATATGGTAAAACAAATTCTCTGATCTTACCCTTTTTTTATTTTTTTTTTTACTTATTTTCGATCATTCCATCCTCTGGTTCATATTCATTCCACTTTTCTGTTATTCTGAATCCACATTCTTGATTAAAATCTTATTACACTCTTTTGCTAACACAGTCAATACCCGCACTTATACTCTTCTTTCTGCTAGCTTTACTAAATTCACTTGAGATGGTTAACACTTTCCTCTATTTTTCTGCAGATTCTGCATTTACTCTCTCACTTTAACTAATCTTTGTCTTTTTCAAGTTCGTTATATTGCCTTGTTTCCGAGCAGTAATTATCAGCGATTCAGGTTCTCAATTCATGTTGTTACCGATCAGCCACAATCAGCGTTCTTCACTTGCAACATATGCGATCGTCCTTCTGTTCTTAAATTCTTCTACAGTTGCAGTAACATTTTGAATGTTTCTAGCCGCAGATAATATTCTTTCTTCACTTCGCACAGCATAGCTTTTCAAACACGGTATAGCAGTACTGACAAGATATTCTTAGTTTAAAATCTTCCGCTCTTGGTAGGGAAGTAAGGAAGAAACTAATACCATTCATGACTGATGGATACCGATATTTCGAGATTTTGGTGGCACTCCTCACTCCTGAATAGGATCGGTGGAAGTGAGTTGTTTCACCTGTTTATGGCTTTCAGGTGTTTTAACACCCAGCGTAATGAGGGAATCGTCTCCTTGGCGTTATATCGCAGCGAACCGACGAACAGACAAAACACATACATTAAGTATGAGTGGTTGATAATGTTTATAACACTAGCGCTGCATTTAATTCATTACTCGATTTAATCTTATGTATGCACTGTTGTGACATACTAACAAATAGTTTTTTTTACATTATTTATATTTAGTCAGACACTGGCGATTCGATTCCTCTCCGGTTCGATTCAGATACGTGATGTTGATAAGCCACAAAAATGGCGAAATATCGGACTCTATCACACCTGAATGTTATCGGGAGCGAGTTGTCTTACCTGTCTATGACTTTCATATACTTTAACATCCGGCGTAATGAGGGAGTCGTCCCTCAGGCGCTATTCCACAGCAAACCGGCGAACAAACAAAACACGTATATTGAGTGTGTGCAGTCGATAATGTTTACAACACTAGCGCTGCTAGTCATTGAATGTGTGTGTGAATGTGTGAGTGTGTGTGTGTATGTATATGTATGTGTGTATTTGTGTGTATGTGTATGTGTGTGTGTGCGTCAGATGATTTGATTTCACCCTGATTTTCGCAAGCTCGTAGGGAGGCCTTGATTTTCTCAGACAGGGGAATTAACGCAAACACGAAAATGACGAAAACGAGTCTCCCTGAAAAATCTCCCTCCATATTTTCACACTTCTTTATGATTCACTACCGTATTTTAGTTCTACTTTCCACAATCTCATTGCTTTTCCTAAAAGTTACTCATCGTTTCCTTGATACACACATAAACCACCGCCGCCACCACCGCCGCGAGTGGATCTAAGAAACTCCAAGAGCTAAGGGTGTAGAACATTAGCGTATGATTTTCTGTGCCTTTTTTCAGAAAGCTATACAAATTAATTACGGACACCCTCCACTTTCTCTGGGCTTGTATGTTAGCACTGTCTTGCCTTTATCAACCATGCTGCTATTTTATTCTCTGTACAATCAGTAAGAAAGCGTTGTATATAACTGTATGCACTTGTAAGATTTTTAAGAGTGATACATTACCAAACTGTGAACGCAGGTGATTTCCAGTTTGGTATTGTATTGCGACGAGGAGCTGTTGCTCACTATTATAACACACATTACAAAGCGAAATTTGATAGGAAAACACTGGAAGAAAATACATACTTTATAGAATGCCACTCATGTATAGAAGATTAATTACGAAAATTATACTCATATTGCGACACAATGCCAAAATTAATACTTACACACACCAAAATCTTCTGCCATTAAAAAACCGAAAGGTCAAAATTTGCCCGTGACAGACAAATCAACATATGACTGTTGATGCATGATGCTAATGCTCAAAAAAACCTTTGGGAGGAAAATTTACAAAGATTCAGTCAGAAATAACACAATGAATCAACACAAGTGCAAAATATATTCAATTTAATTCTTTAAAAAGGAATGTTTGAAAGTCTAGAAAATAGGATATAGATTTAAGTACTCCACTGTTCCAAACCAGCTGCTTCACGATAACAAGAAAATACGAAAAATATAATATAAAAAAGACAAAACTGGAACATAGTCGTTTAGTTAGGGAGACATACGTGTAATATATATATACACACACACATATATATGCACAAACGCATACACTCTCTCACACACACGTGCACACGCACACACTCACATATATATATATATACGTGGCTTAGTGGTTAGGGCATTCGGCTCACGATCATAAGGTCATAGGTTCGATTCCTGGTGACGCGTTGTGCTCCTGAGCAAAACGCTTTATTTCACGTTGCTCCAGTTCACTCAACTGGCAAAAATGGGTAGTACTTGTATTTCAAAGGGCCAGCTTTGTCACATTGTATAACGCCGAATCTCCATGAGAACTACGTTAATGATACCTGCGTCTGTGGAGTGCCCAGCCACTTCCACGTTAATTTCACGAGCAAGCTGTTCTGTTGATTGGATCAACTGGAATCCTTGTAGTTGTAACCGACGGAGTGCTAGAAGAGGAATGTGTGTGTGTGTGTGTGTGTGTGTGTGTGTGTGTGTGTGTGTGTGTGTGTGTGTGTGTGTGTGTGTGTGTGTATGCATGTGTTTGTGACAGGGGAAGCTACCAGACCCACTGTTATTTTAAATTTCGGGTACATACATTCCCACACACACAATGGTTCCAATATCAATTTCAAATGAAAATTGATATTTGGATGGGACTGACATAAATCAATCAATATCTAGCAAGGTACATTGTCATTTATTCCACTCACTATACACATAATCATACACAGACTCTCACCCTAATTCACAAGCACAAATACACACATAACATTTTTCTTTTTTACAAACGAGAGAATTTTTTTCAATATTATCGTGCATTTTCTTTATGCATATAGTACTTGTATATGTCACTGTTCGGAATTTTACATTTTGCAGCTGAATTCAATATGTGTGTATGGCTCTATGCACCCTTTTCCCACTTCTCATGATAACAGTCGTATGAACCGTATTAGACATTAATACAATCTTCAGTTAACTAAATTGGGTATTTAATAAAAGGACGCTCAATAAGTATAACATTGTAATATAATAATAAAGCAACTACACCGGCCAATATAAGCAACTAACATAATAACTAACGTGAGAGCCTCTACGGGTTGCTCGACCTTGAAATACCGGCAAAATATTCTTGAAACATATGAAACGTACAACACACAATCTTTGAAAATGAAGAGCGCATTGAATATAGCCATAGATACATATGATTGAAAAAATTGAATGGATGACTCTAAATGGAATACTATGGTCACATATCTTTACGATCAGAGCAACTAGGAAGGCAACTAAAATAACTAGAGCAGGCAGCTGATAAAGTTGTATATAAACCATATTTGAAATAGTCTGTTACAAGCCTTCTTGACCGAAATAAAATGCTAATTGTATCATAATATTTATCGTAAACTAAGACAAGAAAAGTATACTGACCAATTGGTAGTTATATTTAGAATCAGTTCTGGAGATAAACAGGAAGAACTACTAAACGGTAAGTGATAAAGAGCATAGTTCACAAGTAATTTCACACAGCAAAATTATTTATGTAGTCAGTGTAATTATTTAGTAGTTTTTGGATGAGACATCTGATATTTAGGTTTTCAATGCGGAAGGACAAACACTTTATATAGAATTTTACAGTCACATGCTGACCCGGTAAAGATTCTGAATTCTCGGGGAGTTACTCCACCAAGTGGATGATAAGTGGTATATAGTTTAGTACTACATGGGTTACCGTGAGGGTGTATGGCCTAATGGTTAGGGTGTCGCACTCAGGATTGCGAGATCTTTGTTCCAATTCCTGGAGCGGGTTAGTGCGTTCTGTTCTTCCTATCACGTTACTCTGCGATCACTTCGACAACTCACGTGTTGTACACCGAGCACCTGTTCAGACAACGTTGATTTTATATGCAGCACATACATTTGATCACTATAAACAAATAATTTGTGTAGATTGTTCAGCGAGAAATTGCGTAACCATCTTTCTCGGAACACAAGAGACTACCATCCCTCTACGGGTTATAGTAAAACAGACGCAGTCTATGTTAATGTGTTACTTTGTCTTGTTTTCTATAACATTTCCATTCATATCTAAAATGTACTCTAGGAATAGAAATTCACCCAAGTATTTCACTTGTAATTAATTATATCGAAGCAGGAAGGATGAAAAGCAAAGCTGATTTTGGCCAGATTTGAATTCGGAATGTAAAGACACGGAACTAAATATTTGAAGGTAGTTCATCCAGTGATCTACCAATTCTGCCAATCGACATACTTACTTAATTACGTTTCATTACGGTTTGAGTTCAAATCTTGCCAGTGTTAAGTCTGCTTTTATCTTTTCAGGGCCAAATGAATAAGTACCAGTTAAGTTCTTGGAACTGATACAATCGACTGTTAAACACAAAGAAAGCTACCCGAATAGGTTTTAACTTTATGCCTGTATAAGAATTCACTAAATTTATTTAATGTATTTTTATATGTATATTTTCTAAACATCCAGTGATTCACAGAAATTGGTATTTAGGTACGATTTTATTGGAAGTTTACTTCTTGCATATGACACACAACTACAGTATCTCTAACCATATTATTAAATTTTCATGGCATTGATATCTTTCACCATAAACATTATCAGTGGAAGTTAAGTGAAAATTATTCAGCTGAAGATGCGAATAAAATTGTGGATTCTGATCTCCAGCACAATTCATTTCTAACGTACCACTTACTGTTGCGAAATATTGATTATATTGATGTATAAGTACAGATATCTGTAAGAGCTGCATGAAAGCTCATAGACGCCAAGCCCTGAAATTTAAAAATCAGTAGAAAGGAAGACACTAGGAAATCAGTTAGAAATCTTAGACAATTTACTCCTATCATTCTATGTTGGGAGTTCAAATTCAGGCTTCGAAAGGAAATGATTTTCTATTTTATTCCTGTGCGTCAATGTAATATACTGTAATTTGATTCGATCTATTTTAACCACCCGCTATTCTTACAAGTTTAAAGTCTTGGACAAATGTAAGAAATCAAATGGACGCAGCCGAGTGGATAAGAATTTCACTTCGCAAACACATGGATCTATTTTCGGTCCCCCGGCACGGCAACTTGTCGAAATATCAGTCTAAAGGTCATCAATTCGCGTCATGCCGCCATCATCCTCTTGAGTATCTGAAGTGAACAGTTGTAGTGGATTAAATCGATAACATATCTAAAATATCACCAAAGTTACAATGCTGAATTTTCAACTGGAAACGTTTAAATATTGATCCCCATGATACAATAACATGACAATATTAACGGAAGTAACAATTCAAATGAACGTGAATTTTCTTCGATGTGAACTTTATTCTGAGGTAGTAGTAGTAGTAGTAGTAGTAGTAGTAGTAGTAGTAGTAGTAGTAGTAGTAGTAGTAGTAGTAGTAATGTTTTGCTCTCATTCA
>NC_068983.1:31384259-31385465 GCF_001194135.2 Octopus bimaculoides
TCCTGACAAAAGATGAAGGAAGATACTATAATTCCATCTTTGAATAGAGTGGAATCACCTGAATTAAATAGATTCACTTGCAGATTCTTAGATATCATGATATCTAACTCTCAAATATCATGATCGTTCGTCATGCACGAATTAAGCATTTGCATGCCGCACCCGCCAAGATACCTAATTCAGTTAATCTTTGCTTCAGACGGGTTGGTACGAATCTTGTTGCTCCAACAATAATAATAGGTATGAAGCTGAAAGTGTATGTTGGGTGCTGGATTTGCAATCTCATCACAGATGTCTCCTTTCTCTTGTATTTTTCTAAACACATCGATATTCATAGGGCAGCTGATTTCCATTACGGCATTAAATCTGCTAGAGTTATCTCGCGTCGGTATTTCCCATTGAGGAAGACAAAAGATCCAGGAAGGCAGCGTCTGGGAATCCGACAGAGGGCAACACTTGGCAGATATGGTGTTTTTTGCAACTTTTGCCATAAGAGACATTTTTTTCTCCGCGCTAACTTCGGTAAATTTGCCATTAGAAGCTGAATATGTCACATGCTTATTTTAATTAACCTGAAGTTCGCATATATATATATATATAACACGCAAACACACGCACATACACACACACACGCACACAAACACACGTATGTACACACACCACACACAAAACACACACACACAACATATACATACACACACATACATACACATACACACTTCAAACTGCTAGTCACACACCTTTTTACTGACCATTCCTCTAATCACATGTGAAGAAACACAACTACACAAACGACCACCACTACTATTACCATGCTGCTGAATTCTTCCTACAACATTAAAAGACACGATGTTCTCTCTCACACACACACATATAAAGAGCCAACACCACACAAACACCACACACACAACACATGCATACACACACACACATACACATACACTCGATATAACACACACACACACACACAACTTTCTTATATATATATATATATATAGAGAGAGAGAGAGAGAGAGAGAGTTATTAATATTTCTAAGTCTCTCTAAAGGAGACTACGACAGCGGTACTGGAAATTAATAGTTATCGCCAAGCCAACATGGCAGTCCCAAAATTAGGACGAAAGCTGCCGTGAATTAGCTCCAAGAAGCCATCGCCTCTAGCTAGCTATGTGACACACGAAACCTGTGTCCTTTATAACCTTATATA
>NC_068983.1:31386475-31389256 GCF_001194135.2 Octopus bimaculoides
ATACACACACACACATACACATACACTCGATATAACACACACACACACACACAACTTTCTTATATATATATATATATATAGAGAGAGAGAGAGAGAGAGAGAGAGAGAGACGTGTAAGTGCATGGCTCAATGGTTACAGCGTTGAGGTTACGATCGTGCGTTTGTGAGTTCGTTTCCGGACCGGTCTGCGTGTTGTGTTCTTGAGCAAGACACTTTATTTCACGTTAAACTCAGAACGTAAAGGCGGACAAAATGCCGCTAAACATTTTCCTGGCGTGTTAGCGATTCTGCCAGCTCGCCACGTTAACAACAATTATTTTATTATAATAATTATTATTATGAAAGGCTCTCGGATAGTTCTTAATTACTAGTTGTCTTTTACTTGAAAGCAGGCAATGACAAATCACCAAAGGTTTCAAGTAGTGTCTTCTCTTGTGACTCAAAGAGACAATACTCTATTTGGAATGCGAGCTCGAGCCTAGAAGCAGCTCCAATATTCTTAATATGCTTTCCAAAGCTCTTGGAAACTGCTTCTAATGTTCCAATTACCACCGGTATCACCATTACCTTCCTCATGCCCCATAACTTTCTTATCACGTCCCGAAGTGGCTGGTATTTCTCGCTTTTTTTCCTTACATTTCACACTCGAATCGCCTGGTATTGCAACATCCATTATCTTTACTTCTTTTTCATCTTTATGGATGATCATGATATCTGGTCGTCTCACCTCTATGACTTGGTCGCACTGCACGTTAAAATCCGAGAGTATTTTGTAATGTTCGTTTTCCATTACTCCCTCTGGCTTGTGCTCATATCATTGTTTGGCTCTCCCGAGGTTTGCTTTACCGCACAACAACCAATGAACATATCCGGCCACATTGTCGTGTCTCTTTTTGTATTCGCGCTGTGCGAGCTTACAGCACTGACTAACAATATGGCTTATATTATCTCTCTTCTCAGAGCACGTCCTACACTATGGCGAGTCAGTGCTTTTATCAATGTGATATTCGGAGTAGTTTGTTCGGAGAGCTTGTTCTTGAGCGCTGCACACTAATGTCTCAGTGGGCCCTTTTAGTCTCCGTTCTGCAGTCATTGCCAGATTCTATACCAATCAATCTCATATTTATTTTTCAAGAACTGACTGTGCATTTTCTTGTACTGCCAAATTTTTTCATCTGCTCTCTCTCTCTCTCTCTCTCTCTCTCTCTCTCTCTCTCTCTCTCTCTCTCTCTCTCTCTCTCTCTCTCTCTCTCTCTCTCTCTCTCTCTGATCTTTCTTAAATTGTGTTAGATCTACGGCTTCGTTCACTTTTAAGTTTCCCTGCATTTTCACTGCTTCAATCATTTCTTCTTTACTCCTCTTGACCTACAAAGCCAGGCTATTCTCCTCTTCTTCTTACACAACTTTCACAACACACCAATCCCCATCCTCCTTCTTTCCTATTTACATACAATCTTGGCACATCACTATTCGGGTATAGTTCCTTGTTCATTGTCATTAATTTATGTGTTCTCCAGTCTATCTCTTGTCAATCATGCTTCTTCCAAGATACTATTCCTGTCCCATATCGCATCAAAGCAATCGCCCACGTGTAAATTGCTCTAATCTTATAGCGGCCATTTACCTTCGATTGGAACACAAGTCGAGTTCTCCTCGAATACTCTTTCCTGTACATTTCTTCCATCTTGTGTTCATTCATCTTATCTCTTTCAATGATACCCAGGTACTTATATCCTTCCTCTCCAACTTCCTTTACAGATTCACCACTTTCCCGCTTGATCTCATGGCTTTTACTGATTTTCCCCTTTTTGAGAATCATTACACCACATTTCTCGACCCCAAATTCCATGCCAATATCTTTGCTAATCATCTGCAGAGTTGGCATCAAACTCAGTTTATTTCTCAGTCTTTGCGAATAACATTAGGTCATCCATAAACCACAGGTTGTTTACTTTCACTCTGACTAGCATGTATCCTACACGCATCTTTCTTAAAACGCTTGTTACTATGCAGGCAATAAACAGGAGAGGCGACAGACTGTCCCCTTGAAAGATTCAGCTTTTGATATTTACCTCTCCCAGCTTTTTTCCCTTCATGCTGTGAATTCAGTTCACCACGTTGTCATTGAGTTTTGTCTTCACGATATTGTGTCAGACCTTAAGCAGTTTAAAGGATTCAATAATCCACGAGTGTGGACCATGTCATATTCTTTCCTGTAGTCCACCCATGCCATCGCCAAATTTTTGTATCTCTTCTTGCATTCAGCCAGGATAATCTTATCGATAAGTAATTGATCCATCGTTTCTCTGCTCTTACGTCTATACCCTTTTTGGTCCACTGGCAGTAGGTCGTTCTCCTCTAGGTAGTTATAGATGCTGTTTGATATGACGCCCATCATCAGTTTCCACATCAGTAGCAAACAACATATATTGGTCGGAAATTTCCAACCGCATTCCCTTTGCTTGGGTCTTTCTGGCATAGTACCGTTCGTCCTATTTTTATCCAGGCTAGTACCTGGATATCACTACTCAGTATTTCGTCAATTTGTCACGCAATTCTTCTATGCAGAGCTGTCGAAGTTTTTAAGCTAAAATTCCTGAACTCCCATCTGGACCAGGCGCTTTCCAGTAAGGAATTTTCTTGCACTGATCTTTAATCATCTCCTCGGTTATTCTCAAATCCTGTCTATCTGTCCGAATGTTTTATTGTCCTCTACTGCGTTTTTGTTCCATTTTTATATTCATATATACATATATATATATATATATATATATATATATA
>NC_068983.1:31391059-31393573 GCF_001194135.2 Octopus bimaculoides
AGAGAGAGAGAGAGAGAGAGAGAGAGAGAGAGAGAGAAAGAGAGAGATACATACATACATACATACATACATACATACATACATACATACATACATACATAAGTTCAGCAAATGTTTAGATTCAGGTGTATATGGTACTTAAGTTGAGGCACCAGAATTTAGTACGGTATTATCCATACAATTTCGAAGTAAGGTGAATAAAATCAAAATAAACAACAAGGATATCCTTGCTGCTTATTTTGATTATATATATATATAGGTATAGGCGTGGTTGTCTGGTATGGAGCTTGCTTTCCAACCACATGGTCCCGGGTTCAGTTCCACTGCGTAGCACCTTGGGCAAGTGTCTTCTACTATACCCTTGGGCCGACCAAACCCTTGTGAGTGGATTTGGCAGACGGAAGCAGAAAGAAGCGTGATGTATATCCATATCTATCTATCTATCTATCTATGTGCATGTGTGTATTTATGCGTGTGTGTGTGTTTGTACCCCATCATCGCTTGTCAATCGGTGTTGGGGTGTTTACATTCCTGTAATCTAGCGGTTCAGCAAAAGAGGCTGATAGAATAAGTACTAAGATAATAAAAAAAAAAGTACGCCTCTTAATTGCCATATTAGAAAAAGAATAAACTATGTCTTTCGAACAACACACACACACACTCACACACGCACGCACGCAGAAAATGTAATATTTTTACAGATAAGAGTGATTAAATGGAGGATATTTAGGGTGGTAAATACTTTGTCTTATTATATTATAACTAACCCGTTTGATTATTTTAACATCTAACTTACATCTCCTTAGTATTGTACGAGTGCATGTGAATAAGTCGTAATAATATGAAAGCATACAAAGTAATCCAGAAAATATTTTCATGGCATCACTTCATATCACCGATACAGTAAAGCGTGTTATTCCGTTAAATCTAAGATTAACTCAGCTAACAAAATTTGCTGTATATACATACCCACATATATAAATGTACTTATATAAATTCTCTCACATACAAACGGTATACAAAATATCTTTCTCTCTTTCTCTCTCTCTCTCTCTCTATCTCTCTCTCTCTCTCTCTCTCTCTCTCTCTCTTTCTTTCTCTCTCTCTACACACACACCAATATAACATGCACTCAAATTCAGTACCTGTTACTGTATCATCATGTCGCTTCTATCGCCTATCTACATCTACCACGTCCATCACCACCATAACTTGTACAAGTTCTCTCACAGACTACTTCGCTCAACTAATGTTACTTTCAAATTCCCTTTCTAGCATCATGCCCACTCCACATTTACTCAACAACAATAATAAAAGCAACAATTATCTGTAATACGTGCCTGCGCGCGCATGTGTGCTTTCTGTCGCGAAAGTCAACCAATTTCAGTTCAAGAATTAATAGGATTTCACGTAGAATTTGTGTCTAATCTGTTCTTCAGAACAGAATATTCACTAATGACTTGCAATTCCTTGCCATAATTGCGACCACTAAGCTTTTAATCTTAGAGACGTTTACAACAAACCGATCCGCTAAATTCTTCAACATCAAAAACCCCCATCTCATCATCACCACCACCACCGTTCCCACAACAACAACAATCGCCAATAATATCATAGCTACTGAAAGTATCTTAATCAGTAGCATCAACGACACAACTGCCATTATCACCACCAAGGTCACTATCACGTTCACCACCAACACCATCATTAACCCTTATCAACAACACTATTGTTATTATCACCATCAACGCTACGCTATCTTCAACATCGCCACAATCTCCACCACCTCTACCGTCACCATAACATCATCACCACTACTACTGCGAACATCAATACCATTACCACAACACCCATCACCCCCAACAACATTACCAGTACCACCACCATAACCATCACTATAGCCACGACCACTTGAAAGGTAAAACTCACTTTGAAGTCTCTGCCTGGTAGTACTAACCGGTAAAAATAGCAACCAAATCTCCAACATGTCATACGTATTTTTAAAACTATAGAGAATTGACACAGTTAATATAGTTGTCGATACGTTATGCCTGAAAAACAATGGAATGTCATCGGCTAAAATCATTTGAATATAGGTTTGCACATTCATGACTGATCAGTGGCTAATTAACAGCAACATTTCTACCTCAATAGTAATAATAATAATAATAATAATAATAATAATAATAATAATAATAATACTAATAATAATAATAATAATAATAATAATAATGATAATAATAATAATAATAATATCTCTGGCTGCCCAGTCCTGGCTAAGAAGGAATATATTCACAGATACGACAAAGCTGGGACCTATATACACTGGAAGCTATGCCAACACTATGGAATAACAACAGAAAAAAGATGGTATAAACACACGCCAGAAAAGGTCACAGAAAACGAGAAAGCAACCATACTCTGGGATATGCCAATACACACAGATAGAGAAATTAAGGCCAATAGGTCAGATATAGTTGTCAAAGATCATGAAGGAAAAAATGCTTTCTAATT
>NC_068983.1:31394289-31397392 GCF_001194135.2 Octopus bimaculoides
AGAACAACACTGTACAAATTCAAATATATGGTACCCTAGGCATAACACCTACATGAACTTCTAACTTGTTGTCTCTTGAGGTCTTTGGGTGAGACTTGGATCCAACTTGTACAAATGCAAAGCAAAAGTCAAACATAAAATAATAATAATAATAATAATAATAATAATAATATTATTATTATTATTATTATTATTATTATTATTATTATTATTATTCATGAATTTTTTTTAAATACACATTTTACCTGTGAATTTGCGTGAATTGAGAATGCATACAACGAGTTTCTCTGCCCTAGGTGTACGGAAAACACTCGGCGAGAAATGGAAGAAAATTTGAAGAAAGAAGAAAAAAAAACAACATAATAATAATAATAAATGCCCTGATGCAGTGCCAGGCACTGACTCTCGTGGCTTCTCATCTTAACTAATTGGAAATGTAATCATGTACATGTTTTGTCTTGGTATAAAAGATGGGCTACAGCAAATATTCTGCTCAGTACCACAGATTTGCTTGTCAGTTGTTTGACTTTAACCAGTTGAGCATGTCCCTTGGTGGCTGACAATATGTGCACCTCTGATCGTAAGCAGAAGTAGTGGAGGAGCATCATAACTATGTGTCGAGAGGAAGTTTCGGGTGTTTGAATAATTCACCTTTGGAAACATGGATGTTTCGTTCAACATCCTTAAACAAACCTTACTCAAGGACCTTTTCAGCGGGACCTGAAGGAAATTCTAACTGGGCTCCATCTGCAAGGTCACGCGCTGTATCTCCTGATATGAGATCACCATCCTGTGCACATGTGGTTGTGATGCATGTGCCTGGTGTACCCTTATCAGACAGGCTGTCGTGATGGGTATACTGGGCTTATTTTACCCCAGTGTCACTTTGATGGCATGCACTGCCCTTTCACTCAATAATAATAATAATAATAATAATAATAATAATAATAATAACAATAATAATAATAATAATAATAATGATAATATAAGTCATCATTATCAGGAGCAGGATTAGCAGCAAGTCTCGTCTCCTCTCAGCTGGGTGAATATCTCAGATCACCATCTTGATATCTCATGTCCTCATAGATTTCTTTTGCTAGACTTATTCATTCACAATAATTTAAATCTGTATAATATAGCTAGCCATGGAATTCTTGATTTTCTTCTTCCTCACTCTCTATTATTAGTCTCAAGTATTCAAAATATTATGTTGTCTTTTAATCATATCTAAAAAAATTTCTTCGCTTTTACCGTTCTTAGTACTTAAAAAGAAAACAGTCAACCCTATTAGTAAAAAGCTCAAACATCGAGAATTTTACTACAACATTACAAATAGCAAAAGTATCAACGAATTATTTCTTCAATTACAAATATGGTAACCATCATCAATGTTGCTAAAAGAGACTAAGAGTATCTATAAATTTGAGAACCGAGTTTGGTTATGCTTCCACTAGTTTGATGCTTTGTGGTTATGAACTCAATTCCATTAATTCAAATCTATCTTTTATGCCTTTAGGGTTTTTGAAGATAGTATCAGTTAAATATTCATATGACATTCTATTTAAACAGTAGAATGTCTGATACAACGTTTGTGCCTCGGGTTCGAATCACTTTCTTAAATTCATTTCCTCTAAATTGTGTCACAGTAACGAATTGATATACTTGTTATTTATCTAGTCATTTGTTTCATTTCTTTTAAATAAGTTGCTTTAATAGTAAAACGCTTATAATTTTCCTGAAACAGTTTCAAAGGCGGAAATTTTTTTTTTAATTATTTTTGTCAATGTAAAGTAAAATAATTTTGTAGGACTGTACCGTTGAAACACTCTAGGTCACTAGTGAAATAGTCTAAACATCGAAGGAACATGCACACAAGTTCCTTCGAGGTTCTCATGGATTATTGTTGTTATTTAGTCTGTCTTAGGTAAAGACGTTCAACGAAACCAATCTCATACCTTACATCTCATCTTTTTCTAAGACTGTAAGAAGTGATTTAAAGATTGGTAGCAGTTTAGTGAGAACATATAGGTTCTGTCTTTAATCAATACAACTGGTGTAGAAATGGTATCCCGGATAGTATTAGAATAGGAAATATGATCAGATAGAAAGTTCCATTGAAATACAGTTATCGTAAGGAAGAATTAAAAAATGGTATTCATAAATTGAATTCTAATGGAAGGATGTAATTGCTAAACTTCTCCTGTTCCCCATCACCATTGATAAGCGTGAAAATGGTGTCTAAACAAACAGAAGTTGCCAATGTCTTATTGGAACAATATCATCTTCTCCCATGAATCACCATTCACGCTTATACCCCACTTCAGCCTAAGTTTACGTCTAAAGATAGTCCAAAATAGCCTCCAACCCTGTTTGGCCATTGCCTTGAAGCATGGAGATTCTCTGTGTTTACGTGCACAGCCACATCACGGAGTTCTTTAGTTATTTTATATGGCAGACTTAATGTTAAGGATTATCTAAGTATTTTGTCTTATCATGTCCATCCTACTCTTCAAACATTCTTCCCTCATGGTAGCCCAGTCTTCCAAAGCGATAATGCACCGATTCATTAGCAGTATGCTAATATTAGTCAAAATTGGTACGCAGATCACAATAGTTGACCACTTAGATTGGTCCCCACAGTCACAAGATTTCAATGTAGTGAAATATTTATTGTGCATTTTGGAGCAGTGGTGGGAGCTGCTTCCCTCGACCATCGTTGTAAAAGAAGTAAAGCAGGCTTGACTTGAAGAATAGCTCAAACTTTCCTTATTAATCGTTCATAAAGAGTCAAATACTCTATGTATTGAGGCAAAGATTCATTTGAGAGGAACAGGATAAGTCGATTATATCGACCCCAATGATCAAATGGCACTTAATTTATCAATCCCGAAAGAAGGAAGGGCAAAGTCAACCCGGCAGCATTTGAATTCAAAATGTAAAGACAGACGAAATGCCGCTAAGCATTTCGCTCGGCGTGGTAACAATTCTGCCACATCGCCGCCTTACTACAGGCGCATACATATAATATACATATATACATACATATATACGTACGTACACACACACACACACATACATACATATATATATATATATATATATA
>NC_068983.1:31397554-31408632 GCF_001194135.2 Octopus bimaculoides
GAATAATTTCACTGGAAAAAGATATAAAGTTTTGCCAGGAATTAGCTTTCTCATCGTAGATCGGTGGGTATCGGACGCTGACGAAGGGAAATAACCCTGAAACTCGAGTCCGCTCGTGCTACAGATCACGATGAGAGGGATAACTTCCCTTGGCAAAACAAAAATAGACAGGACACAGAAGTGTGTCGGTAAGCCAGCTGTAGGAGATGTCCTCCTGGGGCTAAAAGCAACAGTAACATCCACCCCTAGGGGTCAGCCACATTTAAGTGGCAATATACTTCACTTTATCGTGCAGTTACTGTTAATACCTCGTTTAGAGAATTAACATTGCTTATATATATATAGTTCTCTCATTACTTTTAGAGTGTCAAAACTTCAAGATCGGTCAACTAATTGCGAAGATACATTCGATTTATCGACTTTACATATATGAAACATACCACAGTATGCATGACTACTCTTGAAGGTAATACTGGGTTTGTTCAATCACAGCAGCAGCAACAGAAAAAGCGGCAACAATCACGTCCTCGTACTAGTTTATTAAATGTGTCACATTTTGGCATTAGACCAGCAATTTTAGAGAGATGGGACAGTCGGTTACATCGACCTCGGTACTTAACTGGTACTTTATTTTATCGGTCCCAAAATGATTAAAAGCAAAGCTGACGTCAGTGGGATTTGGACTCTAAGCGTACAGAGCCGGAAGAAATGCTACAAATCATTTTGTCCGACGCCGTAACAATTCTGCCAGCTCATTGCCTTGCATTGATTTAATAACACACTTCGTGTTTACGCACAAGTACGTGTGAGTACGTGCACACGTGCATGTGTGTTGGTACAAACTAAATAATATTGTCCTTCTTATAGTCCATCTTCTCTCAACCTCGAGATACATACATTTCGCTATCTCTCTCCTTTTTCGATAACTCTTCTTCATTTATCTCTCTTTCTTTCTCTCTCTCTCTCTCTCTCTCTCTCTCTCTCTCTCTCTCTCTCTCTCTCTCTCTCTCTCTCTGTTTGTATATATATCTATGTGTGTGTGTATTTCTCACATGTTCTCGCATTCTTCTCAATATTCTCCTTCCACCACATCTCTCTCACCCGTACATCCTTTCTCAGACACTATTCCTTCTCCCTCTGAGACTTCTCCATTTCTCTACACAGCAGGAAATAAACACGATCGCTCACAGACATCCAATAATCACAACTGATGACTCAAGCTATACATTCAACTGCACCATGGAAATAATACTGTCCAACCTACATCCGGGATGTTATTTCATCTATGGCTGTATTTTATTTTCGGCTTTTCTACTCGTGTATGAATTTCTCTCAGTGGCACAGATCTTAAGAAACTTTACCACACGCAGGCACACACATATCTATATATACACACACACGCACATACGTTCCTTCACACATTCACACATACAAGTGTTCTTACATATATATACACACATCTAAGAATCCACACGACAGAAAATAGTCACTCCTATTTTTGTCGATAGAATGGGTGTATTATTTATCCAATACAGCATTATAGATCTATTTAAACCGATACGTTTGTGAAATGATTCAGTACTACCAGAAACGAAAAGTAAGCATACAGATGGAGTAATTCCTGGTTTCTTATTTGATATAGTCACAATAATTTTTCTTTTTGATATAGTCACAATATTTTTTTCTTTTTTAAAGTTAACTATTTTTCAAAAATTTTGATTCAACAGAAATGTTACCAAACTATATGAAAGAAGTTTTCGTATAATGTATATTTTGTGTCTAGTGAGTACTTTGTGTATGAGAGCTTTCCTTATAGTAATGTTGGCGATGAGCTAAATCTACCAACATTACTGTGGATCGCCGAGTCCCAGAAACAGCTGTTGAACTTATAATACTTTTCTTCTTTTAATTTTCTTTGTCATTTGTTCTCTGTATAAGCTAGACCTATTACTATAAATATCTATATATTTATACATAAAAATTCATCTTCTGAAAGTTTCCAGTTTTGCTTTCTCTCGTTTTGTATGTATACATATATGCATATCTTGTATTTAATATATTTAATATATTTGATCTGTCTAATTTGTTTATCCGCATAATTGCTTCTATACCCGCGCAGCTTGACCCCTCGTATAGCCTTTTTTTTTACCATTTAGAATGATTCCTTGAGAAAAGTATCAGGTGGTCGTAGAATATGCTAGAAACAACAGCTATTTCTCCCTTAACTCACCTTTTCGTTTGAAAATATTTGCAAAACTTTTACTTTTCAGAAGGCTTCTCACATCGTTTTTAAGTGAGTAATGCAAAAACTGTCAAATTTTGTTATTTGCTCATTTCGTAAGCACAGGTATAGGAACAAGGATCAAATAGCCATAAACTGCGAAGCACAACCAACAGCAGAACGTATGAGAAGGAGTAGCAACATCAACCGGTAAAAATCATAAATTTTCAAAACTTTGTTGATAAAAAGCTTCCTTGCATCATTTCCGAAACCGTAATCTAAGCAAAATGGAGAAATCCCCGTCGAAAAGGAGAAATCCAACTTATGTGGACGTCCTAATCTGAAACTCCACATTAAAGTTTCTTGAGATGGTGTCGTGTTCCAAAATCTCAGAATCTATTTAGTTTTATACCTACTACAAATGTGCCAAACCTCAAGTCCCTGTGACTTGTACTTTTGAATTTAACTAAATTTGAAAACACTGCGAAATTGACTGTGACATGTAACAAAGTAGGCTTTAAATAAATATTTTTTTTAATTGCCAAAGACAAAAGCTTTATTTCCAAGAACCTGAAAAAATTAGACGACTGTTATACCATGCTCACTATTAATCTGTGTAATTTGAAGATGATTATGCCTCAGTTTCAAGAATAAGACATCACAGATATAGTTAATCATTCATTTAGGTCAATTATGCAAGACCTCGACCAATTCGCTGACCATTCAAATTGTCATATTTCCTAATGTATTCATCCAAATTTCACAAATAAGGTATCAAAATAAATCTTTTAGAATGCTCTCCAAGAAAAAGTACAGTAAAAATTACGGATCTTTATCCTTTGAACGGTTTGTAACTAAACACTTTCAAACTTCGGACACTGGTAGAACGTGTCATATAAAACATCTTTTACTCTTAATGTTGTTGAGAAAAGTTTGTATTTTCAAAGTTATTTCGTGTTAAAGTTGTCGTATTTCGGTGATTTCAACCAATCAATGACGTGTATTCAGCTGAATAGAATTACTGATGTCCTTTGTCAATAACTTCGTTTGTCACTGTTATTTATGACATATTTCATCTCAGTTACGTTTGTATGAATAAACAAGTGTATCTGAAGCATGTTTACTTCATGGCACCACCAAAATCATTTGTGCATTTCTACTGCTTTTAGTTGGATTTTTTTTCCTGTTTTTCAGCTACTATTTTCGGAAAGACTTGTTTGCCCCCTCCCCTCCAATTTCTTCACTTTTCACTTTTTTCCGTAACTCTAACCCTAAAATCCCAACCCTAAAACCCTAACCCTAAAACCCTAACCCTAAAACCCTAACCCTAAAATCCTAACCCTAAAACCCTAACCCTAAAACCCTAACCCTAAAACCCTAACCCTAAAGCTAAAACCAGTACAAATGCACGAACGATGTCATAAATAACAGTGACAAACGAAATATACACCGCCGATAGTTGTTGTTGACAAACAACAGCAGTAATTTTATTCAGCTGAATACACGTCATTGATTGATTGAAATTACCGAAATGCGACTACTTTAACACGAAATAACTTTGAAAATATAAACTTTTCTTAACAGCACTAAGAGTAAAAGATGTTTTAAATGACACATTCTACCAGTGTCCGAAGTTTGAAAGTGTTTAGTTACTAAAATTTTAGTGTTTAGTTACAAAAATTAATTTCTCGATTTACCGTTCAAAGGGAAAAGATCCGAAATTACATTTAAATATTTTCAAAAATTCATAGTGATGCCTAATGTTATGTAATTAACCAAACTCCAGAGAATTGAGAGATGAAAATATCAAATAATAATCCTTTCTACTATAGGCACAAGACCTGAAATTATATCAACCCCAGAGTTTTACTTGGTACTTATTTTATCAGCCCCGAAAGGATGAAAGGCAAAGTCGACCCCTGTGACGTTTGAACCCAGGACGTAAAGTTGGATGAAATGCCGTAAAGCATTTTGCCCGGCGTGCTAACGATTCTGCCGCGGGATAATGCCGATGAGCGCGGTGTTGCTTAATCCTCTATTCGGACTAATATTGCGTATAATATACCTATGGAGTTCTTCAGAGCTATGAATAAAAATTTTCCTGCAATTCACCAGTCTCGTAAGGACTTTAACCGACAGGCAATTTATCTGTCCTACTTCGTAACGCTTAACATTGCTCAGTATTTACCGCGATTCAAAAGTATGAAACTAAACTATTTATTCTATGGCAAAAGAGCCCCTACAGAGTCTAGACCTAATTATACGCCTAACCATAAGTTCATAAATGCACCGAGATTTAATAACCAAGGTATAGTAACCCTGCAACACATAGCAACCCTAATATATCAGAGTGACTAAATTCTATCACTACAGAAACATATCACTTTGTTCCCTTGTTGAACGTTCTGTACGTACACCTGGTGAAGTGCATGTGTATATTGGTACTACATCTAACCACATTAAATCTAGATTGTATATACAAAAAAACAATCAGTTTTAGCAATAAACGTAAAGCTAATTTCACTTCATTACTCTTTTACTCTTTTACTTGTTTCAGTTATTTGACTGCGGCCATGCTGGAGCACCGCCTTTAGTCGAACAAATCGACCCCAGGACTTATTCTTTGTAAGCCTAGTACTTATTCTATCGGTCTCTTTTGCCGAACCGCTAAGTTACAGGGACGTAAACACACCAGCATCGGTTGTCAAGCGATGTTGGGGGGACAAACACAGACACACAAACATATACACACACATACATATATATATATATACATATATATATATATATGTACATATATACGACGGGCTTCTTTCAGTTTCCGTCTACCAAATCCACTCACAAGGTTTTGGTCGGCTCGAGGCTATAGTAGAAGACACTTGCCCAAGGTTCCACGCAGTGGGACTGAACCCGGAACCATATGGCTGGTAAGCAAGCTACTTACCACACAACCACTCCTGCGCCTTTATATATATTTGCTGATAAAAATATTGAATAAGAAATCGCTTTGTCAATTATGCGCACAGCACAACATTATAAGGGTGGTAACGATAAATGCAGTTTGCGCATATCTAAAATCTACGAATTAACTAGGTGTGAATCGAATCTCATTAATCAATGAAATAAATATTAGATGTCCACATTTATTCCTCACGCCCTTCCTATATAACCCGGAAAATAGTTTATTGACTTTAATTAGAATGTACTAACATACTACTTGTTGACTATAAGCAACTTATCCCTCTCTAGGTAATAATGTTTCTACTTTTCTACACTTAATTGTTTCACCTGTTTCTATTAATTGGTTACAATTGCCAAATATATACAACGTGATCTTAACTATCATAACTCTTAACTCTAACGGACATAATATACTAATTAATTTCTATGCGATACCAGTTCTACTGCATCATCATCTTTTGCTCAAGTACCTATCAATTATCTTCTTGTCTAATATTCGAGTACTTACTACCATGGTCACATAACCGCTAGTAATGCTATTTATACTCAGTTTTCTGAAACCATTAGATGAAACACTTGACTTAAACAAACTGTGTCGTTATGTTATAATTTCTGATTTATATTTTTAACCAGAGTAGAATCCTTAACATAACTGAATATTTATAAAACTTGTATTTCACTCACTACTGTAAAATTGCAATTGATAACCTGGCCCTTATCTGGTTTATACCTGGTTCATTAATTATTCATATTATACATATATATCATATATATATATATATATATATATATTCCCGTTCCCATTACAGTTTCATGCCCTATCTCGTTCCCTGTTCAGTTCCCGTTTTAATTCCGCTCCCATTCCTTTCCCTAATCCTCTGTAAATTTTAGAATCAGTTTGGTGTAATTAAGCCATTAAATATTTTATTAACCTTTATGGTAATAGTTTATTGCTAAAAATAGGTATTACAAACTACTTATACGATTAGTAAGTGAATAAGGAATGTCCCTATTTTATTTTAACAAATGAATATGCTTCTGAGTAAAATAAATGAGTTGACTGGTAATCCCGGGAAAGCGGAGGTTATTCCCAGTTCCCGTTTACCATTACACTGTTCCATGTCCTATCCTGTTTCCTGTTCAGTTCCCGTCTTTATGCCCAACCCGTCGTTTATGATAATA
The DNA here is from genome assembly GCF_001194135.2 of Octopus bimaculoides. Classification (NCBI taxonomy): domain Eukaryota; kingdom Metazoa; phylum Mollusca; class Cephalopoda; order Octopoda; family Octopodidae; genus Octopus; species Octopus bimaculoides. Next base: position 31,403,919 of record NC_068983.1, read on the forward strand.
GTTTATTGCTAAAAATAGGTATTATTAATTCGATTAGTGGGTGAATAAGAAATGTCGCTATATTATTTTAACAAACGAATATGCAGCTGGGTAAAATAAATTAGATAAATAAATAGATTTACAAATACACTCACAAATAGATTTGCAAGTATCCGCTGACGTAGGATAGATTTACAAACAGAATTACAAATAGATTTGCAAATACCCGGTGATGTGGGATAGATTTACAAATAGATTTACAAATACACTGACAAATAGATTTATAAATAGATTTACAAACAGATTTACAAATACACAGTGACATGGGATCGCGTTTTGTAGCTGGTGTTTTCACGTGTCGTAGCTTATCGTAGCGTGGCTGTATCTCGCGTTGCCCGATAAAAATGATTATGGTGTTGTGGTGATTTGGATTTAATTCATCAAATCAATTCTAGGTCATTGGTTATTACATTGTTTCATGTCCTATCCACGAATCATGCAGTTGACCGTGTTGTTAATGTGACCTTAGCATGGCATATGGGCGCTGCATGCAGAATTGTTTTCCTTTTGGAAAGCGGAGTAGTTCTCACAAAGGTCGCACACTGTTTACATGAAGGAATATACGGTTGAGCCTCACAGAAACATTTCTTAATTCAGTAGATGTGTTACTGAAATCAGTAGATGTGGTATTGATTTGTAGACATGTGCTACAGTACCCCCGCTCAGGGGTTCCATTATAGATTTTTATTGAAATCCAATTAGCCTATAATTCAACCGGATGTTAGTTTAACACATATGCAAAGTTTCATCAAGATTGGTTCACTGGCGTAGATAGTAAGATAATAACAGACAGAAATTGCAATTTATGTATAAGGTGTATGTGTGTGTGTGTGTGTGTGTGTGTGTGTGTGTGTGTGTGTGTGTGTGTGTGTGTGTGTGTGTGTGTGTGTGTGTCTTGGCCGAATTTTAAACTTACTAAATCTTGTTATTTTGATAATATTTAGACACGTTCCGTTTGTGTACGTATGTGTGTGTATGTGCGTGTGTGTGAGAATGTAATCCACTGATTATTAATGTATATTGAAGGTGGTTTAAGTGTACCTGTGATATTGCTTTTAGTAAATATCTCTATGGGAGAGGGCAAATACGTGAGAGCGTATGAATATTTTGTGTGTGTGTGTGTGTGAATATTTTACGACGCATTTATATGAGGTAGATATGTGAGTTTGCGCGGATACGCATGTATGTGTGAATGTGTATCGTAAGATAGGCACGTCCATACTTTGAAACCAGCGTGGCTCGAAACTTTAAACACCTTGTCTCACATTCTCTCAAAATATGTGCATCCGTTGATCCATTATTTTACTAAAAGCTCTTTGTCTTGATTTTCTTGATCGATTATTAGCATACATGACGTCATTTTCGGCATCCTCCCTATAGTTATTTTCTTATATTTTTTATATTTTGTTTTATTTTTATGAGCCCTGTGGCCAAAATTTTAGCAAACAAGTAGGTAACTAATTATTTTATTTTCTTTATTTTATCTTATTTGATTCTATTTATTTACTTATTTTCAAAGCATAAAAAAGTTTTGAACGGTACAACAATACACTATAATACAGACAATGGGCTATATACCTGTTGTAATTTAGTCATCTATAGTCTGATATGATATTTTGGAATAATATTCCTTCTTCAGATATTCTTAGATGGAATCGCTGCTATAATCAGGTTTCTAACGGCTTTTCTTTTTTTTTCCTTTTACTATGTTTTAAAACTGGGCAATTTTACTCATTTGTAAGTTAGTAAAATCAATAGGGGCTGTAATAATTAGTGAAAATATGGAGATAATGTTTCATTTATTTATTTATTCATTGATAACTTGTGAATAAATGTACATACATAAGTTTCATAAACATTCATTTAACTTCGCCGAGTAGACACCGTGAAGAACTATTCGACTAACCATCACCGGTTCATAAATCTACTTGCACTGCTAGGTTAAATATATGTTTCTTAAACGTATGCATAAGTATGTGTGCTGGGGGAGGGTGGGAATGACAAAAACGTTGTGGTATTTCGTTCCAACACAATATCAGTTTTTTTAATTCAGTGTTTGTAAGAACCTAGTGTAGAGCTTGAGGCGAGAAAGAACCCGAAATATACATGTACTGTTCGATTAATTTCTCAAAACAAGAGTTTTAGTATATGCCTAAAACCTTGCGAATTTCGAACTTTCTGTTCTCATGGTTTGTTCTAATTCTCAACCTGATATAATAACTTTCTGTTCTCATTGTTTGTTCTGATTCTCAGCCTAATATAATAACTATTATATGAATCAACTTCGATATTTAAAGCTGATAAATGCTATCAGTGTTGTTATATTGAAAGTGACAAAAATGACATATGAATTCCTTAATAGCCAAAGACAATGTCTCGTTAAGTAAAAGTAAATGATATGATTAGGAAACCCCGTACAAAAGAATTGCCGATCGAGGATATTGTGATACCTAAAATGAATACGTATATACGTGTATGTATAGAGGTGTAAATATAGTTCATGGGAGAATTTCAGAACAATAACCTATTAAAATCACATACGAAGTAAAATGGTAATAATCCATTATAAAATTGAAAGGTAAATTATATATTGTAAACGTGCATACTGTTATTCTAATGTTGTTCATTACTTTTTAAACGTAAAATCTATGTGATTTGCTTGATTGTTGTCTCTTTATTTGATACTTTACGTTTTGTTTATTGCATCACTGTGAAATTACTTGTAATGTCTCTCATTTCACTGCAGTAAGCTTCACAGAGTGGTGGAAGGTTTATTACGGCTTATATACTATTATTTTTTTTGTTAGTATTTCACTTTATTTGCGCTTTTGGATACTTTGGAAAGCAAGAAAGTCGAATCACAACTTCCTGTTGTCTTCAAATCACGTAATGAAATAATTGATATTTGGTAATAGTGTCTTTGTGAGACACAAACTCTCTCCAGTTTCGATTCCAAGTTGAAGCAACAATTTTACTTATGTCTATAAGGCATTTTGTATAAACTAATCGTAAATTATGAAAATTCTAACTTTTCACTAGTCTGTAACTCTGAGATTGTATTTCCATGTAAGCAATGAATGATAGTTTCTTTATAATGCCATTTACTAGCTGGTCTCTGTATATTACAGAGAAAACAAGAAGCAACTTACATAGAGTTCTCTTTGAATTAATTACAAGTAATCACTTGTTGAGAACCTGCAATGGGAGAAATATCTTCCACAAATGGAATATGCTAGAGTAAGTATTTTCATATTTTCATCCGCTGTGCCACAGAAAGATGGAAAAGCAATATTTTCAAAATCTGAAAGTTGTGGACCTTAGCCAAGACCATTGAGTTGCTGTGTTCTTGTGACTCACGGTTCAGAGAACCTATAAATTGTATCTTGGCATTTGTTACAGCTTATAAAAGACTGTTAACGGTCATAAAATAGTGGTCGTCTGCAAGAGACACAGCAGAGCCTTTTTCTCCCATCTTTATCAGTACAACAGTAGCAACTAGCAACACTCTCCTAATTCAGATACCTAAGCAGAAGTATCTCCAACGACTACACACAATACAAAGAAATTTTAAGTTGTCCAAGACACATTTCATTAGGATTTGTGAGGCTCAGGAGAAGAGTTTTTGTAAATAACAATCTCAGCTTCCATACTAAGGGTTATCCGTTTACCACTCTACTGCACAGGGACAAAATATGAAGAAAAAAGTATATTGTAAAAGAAATACTTGATACAGCCACAATATTTGAAGAAAGATTTTTTTTTTTAAGTTATTAACTATTTTGAGAAATCTAAGTAAAAGAGAATGAAACGAACCTTTTGGAATGAAATTTTTGTATTCTGTGTAAGCGTTTCTGTTTTCAGTTTTTCAAAGACGTGTTATAGAATAATCTATAGAGGCAGTTGCTTTCAGTTGCTTTTTAGTTCCTTTCAGGAATGTGTTGACTATTTCCGGTTTAGAATTCTTATAATGTATTCTTCTCTTGCGTTTTACATTTGACCATTTTCTTCTCTTATTTTGGAAAAATGAAATGTTTTGAATTTTCCATAAGCAAAAATGTCTAGTTGTTACATGGAACATTTCTGAGAGCTGAATCCATAGTTTGTTGCTTATGCACTCTCACATGGTGAATTAATTCTGATCTTTTTGGCTGGTGTAATTCTCATTGCATTGTGGACAAGTGATGCAATAGATAAGATTTTTACTTTTGCAATTCATAATATTCAATTCTTTCACATTCTCTAATCTTTTGGTTTTCCCAGTTCAATTATTCTACAAAAACAACAAATTAAAGATTAAGTTCATTGCCTAAGAATTTCTGATCGTGTATTTCACTATGCTATATAAGTTTCTGTGTGTGTTACGTGTGTATACATACATATATGCATTAATATGTATATGTATATTTATGTATATATATCCATGTATGTGTTTATGAAGAATTTTTAGTCGAATGAATCGATCCCAGGACTTATTTTTTAAAAGCCTGGTACTTATTCTATCAGTTTGACGATCCGCTATATAACGGTGACGTAAACATACCAATACTGGTTGTCAAGCGGTGGGAGAAACAAACATTGATACAAAGACACACACACTGTGTGTGTATGTGTGTGTGTGTGTGTGTGTGTGTGTGTGTGTGTGTGTGTGTGTGTGTGTGTGTGTGTGTGTGTGTGT
>NC_068983.1:31410157-31410758 GCF_001194135.2 Octopus bimaculoides
ATATATATATATATATATATAGCATATATATATATATATCTTTTATTTGTTTCAGTCTTTTGATTGTGGCCATAGGGCACCACCTTGAAGGATTTTAGTGGAACAAATCAACTCCAGAACTTATTTTTTAAAGCCTAATGCTTATTCTATCGGTGACTTTTGTTGAACCGCTATGTTATGCGTCCGTAAACACACCAACACCAGTTGTCAAAGCAGTGGTGGGAGACAAACACAGATGTAGACACATACATATATACACGCACACATATATATATCATGTGACCACGTGACCGACCAGGCTATAAGACAGATGTTACTCATCGCCGGCCACAATATGCATTTGTATTGTTTTAGCCTTCAAATGACGCCAACCCGCTGACTAGATGATCAAGCCAACATCCCCTGCTGACCGAAAGGGAGAACTGGAGCAACGTGAAATGAAGTGTTTTGCTCAAAAACACGACGCGCCGTACCGTCTGGGAGTATATATACAAGGTAATATATAAATATATATACAAGGTAATATATAAATATATATACAAGGTAATATATAAATATATATACAAGGTAATATATAAATATACATATATATATATATATA
>NC_068983.1:31411420-31414842 GCF_001194135.2 Octopus bimaculoides
ATATATAAGGTGATATCTAAAGGTTCCCGGACAAGTTATGCTTAATGAAAATAACTTGTTTACCTAAATTTTAACATCATCTCTTTCGAAATAGTCACCTTGCGCAACAATACACCGGTTTCCGCATTCCTGTCACTTCTGGAATCAGGCCTGGAAGTCGTATTCTGTAAGCGTGTCGAGGATCTTCTGCGATTCACTCTGAATTTCGACAACGGTGTTAAAACGGTGATCTTTAAGCTGCATTTTCATCTTGGGGAAGAGATGGAAGGTTGCTGGTGCTAAATCTGGTGAATAAGGCGGACGCAGAAGTGATACCATGCTGTTTTCGGTGAGAAACTTACGAGTGAGGGGAGCTCAGTGACAGAGTGCATTGTCATCGTGAAGAATCCAGTTCTTCGCGATTCACAGATCTGGTCGCTTTCGCTGAATGTCCTCCCTCAAACGCATTAAAACTCTCGATTGACGGTCTGGCTCCAGGAGACGAATTCTTGATGCACAACACTACGTATGTCAAAGAGAACGATGAGCATGCTCTTGGTTGAGCTACCGCTCTGTCGTGCACCCGCGTAACTTGAAACATTGCGTACGACTCATTGCTTTGTCACCGTAAGCTTGTTGGAGCATGCTCAGTGTTTAAGCCAAAAGTTTAAGCCAAAATTTCACGTTGGCTCTTTCTTCCAACATCTTGTCCATCACGTAGATTTCAGCATACACGTGATCACAAAACACAAATTTCACAACTTGCGAAGTAAACACAGCGATGCCACGACACACTGCCTCATGAAGGTCACTGCTAACTCTCACTGCGCACTGATACTACCTCATATATACAACAGGCTTCTTTCAGTTTCCGCCTACCAAATCCACTCATAAAGCTTTAGTCAGCCCGAGGCTATAGTAGAAGACACTAGTGCAAGGTGTCATGCAGTGGGACTGAACCTGGAACCTTGTGGTTGAGAAGGAAGCGTCTAACCACACAGCCATGCCTGTAGGTTTAAATGTTAAAAAATATACCTCATCCCTAAAGATGAAGTTTTCAGAAAAATTGTAATTGTCAGTGGTTCTTGCCTTAGTCATAGAATAATTTACTGTTTATTTTTATGTATGGATTTCAGAAAATATACGTTCTCTTAAGTTATAAAGGAATTACTAAAAAGAGTCACCAGTCTCTAGTATTGAAACAGTGCAGGCAAATTCGGCAAGTGAACAGCTATCATCCTTAGAAAGTGATAAAAATCTGTAAAAGGAAGTCTTAATTGCTAAAACTTTCAAACAAAGCTTTAGTGCCAGACAATTGTATCAGGATTTAGAAATAATCTTATTTCAAACTGAATTCATACCAGGCTCCAATAATGGTTGTGCAGCGCTTATAAGATAACATGTAGTTTTGAGCACAACGTAGCACTTAAGTTTTTATCCCCTATGCATCTATCAACACATTTCTTAAATTACATATTCACAAATACGTATGCACACACATGTAGGTACAATATTTACATGAATATATATGTGCATTCTTAGAAAAATAAAAATGTTGTCATATTCTAGAGAGATCAATTCTTAGCAATAATGAAAATCGATTAAAATCAAAATAATATGGAATTGTATATAGATTTCCACTAAACCTATTTCGAAGCTTTTTCGCAAAAATATGTGTTTATTGAGTTTTAAATAAACGTCATTTTATTACTTCTTAGAATTAAGCAAATTAGGTTGATTGCTTTCTTCAAGTTCACAGCCGGTGTCTTACAGTTTCTTGGTTCGTAGAATCTTCAACCAATCCATCATGAGAGAAATCGAACAAAAAAGGAATCTGCAAATCGCTAAAAGAATATTGTAATAATGTTGCACGAACTTTATTCTGTTGCGCGAACTTTTTTACTGCAGGTACAAGGCCTGAAATTTTGATAGTTGATTACATTAACCAGTGGAATGCGCCCCTTCCACAGAAAGCGGAAGAGTAAACGCGCCAGCTTGGTCAACCAGCAAACGGGACAACGGATGGCGGTCAAGCGGTAATAGATGATGGATGCTATGTACGCATTCGCCACCTCTGATCGAACTTTCAGGGACAGCTTCCTCTCGGCCCATTTCTGAGTGAGATTAGCTACCCTGCTCGTCACCTCGTCCTAGTTTTTCTCCACCTAGAGGTCTATTGGATAATAACAACAACAACAGCAACAACAACAACAATAATAATAATAATAATAATAATTATTATTATTATTATTATTATTATTATTATTATTATTATTATTATTATAGTAATAATAACAATAATAATAATAATAATAATAACAATAATAATAATAATAATAACAATAATAATAATGATAATGATAATAATAATAATAATAACAATAATAATAATGATAATAATAATGATAATAATAATAATGATAATAATAATAGAGAAATTTGTCAAAGTACAAAGATCTCGAAACTGAAGTATTTAAGATGTGGGGCATGAAAGTAAAAACATTACCAATAATAATTGGATGACTGGGCATGATAAAAAATATGAACAAAAACGTAGAAGCTATACCTGGATACTCAACAATTCACACTGTCCAAAAAATAGCCCTGGTAGGAACAGCCCACACCATACGCAAGACATTGTCAATCCAATAACATAACCTAAACAAAACAACCCACAAATACAAAACACTCTATACAGCAATTACCCACTGAAATAAACGTCCACCAGCAAGCCAATTAACCAATACTTTACACGCCCAACACACAATACAAGCTGCAACAAAAGACTGCGCCAAACTTCAAGACAGTAATAACTAACACAATACAGTACTGGGAAGAGTTTGCACACTCCCAACAGCAGAAAAGAACACACAATAGCGCACACACCCTAGCAACACCGAGGTGCAGCAGGTAATGCAGTAGAAACTTGGCTCGATCTATCAAATATTGAACAGTTATATAATAATAATGATAACAACAACAACAACAACAACAACAACAACAACAACAATAATAATAATAATAATAATAATAATAATAATAATAATAATAATAATAATAATAATAATAATAATAAAACGATGGTAAGAAAAGTCCCTACATGGTAAATACTGGGCTAAACTAAATGCAAAACAAATAGACAGAGAAAAATCCCAGCAATGGTTGAGAAGCTCAGGACTCAAAGCAGAGACTGAAGGATTTTTAATTGCTGCACAAGACCAAAGCCTCCCCACCAGAAATTACCAAAAACATATAATGAAAAGAAACATAACAAGTAACTGTAGAATATGTAGAGATGGACAAGAAACAATAAATCATATTATCTCTGGCTGCCCAGTCCTGGCTAAGAAGGAATATATTCACAGACACGACAGAGCTGGGACCTATATACACTGGAAGCTATGCCAACACTATGGAATAACAACAGAAAAAAGATGGTATAA
>NC_068983.1:31415123-31439801 GCF_001194135.2 Octopus bimaculoides
GCCTTAGGTATAATAAAAAAATATTCAAACAAATACATAACAAAGATACCAGGACTTACAAATATATATAACATACAGAAAATTGCACTACTGGGTACTGCACACATTCTACGCAAAACACTTTCAATACAGTAAACATAAGAGCACCACAGCAAACCACAGCACATACCCAAGGCGCACAGAGCTGCGCTCGGTAGTGAAGTGAAAGCACGTTATAAAAATAAAACTACTGAACAATAATAATAATAATAATAATAATAATAGGTGACCCCCTTCGGTCATGAATGACCATGGGATTGCACTTAGAAAGTTACCCTCCGAAGCACAAGTCCGGGCAAGTTTGTTTGTGGAAGGCCAGCAGTCGCCCATGCATACTAGCTCCCCCTCTCCACACCACTGATGTTATCCAAGGCAAAGGCAAAGGCCGATACAGCTTGGCACCAGTGATGTCACAACCCATTTCTACAGCTGAGTTAACTGGGGCAACGTGAAATAAAGTGTCTTGCTCAAAAACACAACACGCAGCCCGGTCCGGGAATTGTCCTCACAACCTCACGATTGTAAGCTCGACGCTCTAACCACTGAACCATGCGCCTTCACAATAATAATAATAATAATAATAATAATAATAATAATAATAATAATAATAATAATAATAATAATAATGATGATGATGATGATGATGATGATGATGATGATGATGATGATGATGATGATAATAATAATAATAATAATAATTATTATTATTATTATTATTATTATTATTATTATTATTATTATTATAGCACCATTCAGAACAACATAAGCAAGTTTCTCACTTCATATACCATGCCATATTCGCCATATTGCAAAATTCTAACCAAAAAACATAATTACAACAATCGGTCTGCAATGGAAGCAAACCATTAATTTTATTCGATTTTTATGCCATAATTTCTTCAGTTCTTTATATTAAACTTTTTTTTTATTTCCTACTCTTTTCTTCCCATCTTTATTTTATCCTTTCTTCCTTTCTTTCTCATCGTTTGGTTTCGCGTGCTGCAAGTGCTATGATTTCATTCACAATTAAAGACACACTCTTACTACAAACTACACCTGAGCGCTTTCATGACCATCTTTTTTATCACTACTAAACCATAATCATCATCACCATAACTGATATTGCTGCTACAATTCCCTTTTAGCATCATACTCGCTACTACATTCACCATGTTCAGGCTATCACCTCAAATATCAAGAACATTAGTAACATCAATATCTTCAAAACCACAAAAAGTACAATCACAACCGCCTGTAGCATGCCTGACTTCATGGAAACAAACGTTAATGTGACACCTACCATTTTGTTATAGAAGTATTATACCGTTTCTATTATTATGTAACTGCCTCTGCTATAACACTCATCCCATAGCCACCAATGCTGGGAGCCACCAATCTACCAAAAGCCCCCATCGCTATTTTGTTGCCACTACTACCATACCTTACCAACTGCTAATTCGAACCTCCGATGTACTTAGTTTGATCTACTCTGCCCTTTCAGTTGAAAAAATTGGCTTTCCTATCAAGTGAAAAAGAAATATTATTGCAATAGTGATTTGTGAGAAGGTTGCTGTTCTGTTGATTTACTCTCCTACTTTATCGTAACTGATCTTGATGAAACACCGCAAAGGTTACTTCATCAAGAAGCTGGAAAAAGCATTCTCCTTCAGTCTGCATGGTTGCTCGGATGAATCTCAAAGGCCTTTTTCCCCCTAATAATCAGGTGTTTCCAATTATCTTTGAATTCATCCTTATTCCGTAGAAGTGTCCGGCCTGCCTACAATACGTAGAGAATTTTCAAGCTACCCATAAAGAATTTGTTTGGGGATTCAACTATTATTCATGCGAGAGATGTGTCCACACCATCACATCTGAAACTTGATTAAGAAAGCTTCTATACCAGGTACACCACACATTTCGAGGAAAGTGCTTTTCTTTACTCTATCATTCCACTTAACCTTGCATATTTGCCTAAGGCATGTTAAAGTTGTTCACGTGACTGACATGCCTAAGGTAAGGTGTCCAGATCTCCGCCCCATATAATGGAGTTGTTAGGTGAACTGACGTATACACGTCTATTTTGTCCATACTGAGATATCACGGGTATTCCAAAGACAATCATAATGATTCCTAAAAGCTGTACTAGCCTTTCCGATACGAATTTGGACTTCCTTATCGAATTCAGCATCACTTGTTACTCTAGAACCTAAACATGTGAAAGCATCAATTGTTTTCAGAACTTTGCCTCCAATAAGCATGCTGGGAAGATTTCTGGATTGTTACTAGGTCATGACTGATACAACAGTTTCGTCTTTTTTAAGTTGATAGTTAAGCCAAAAGATCTGACTACTGCTGCAAATCTATCAATGGTGTGTTGGATATCCTCGAGTGTATAAGCAACTAGGGCGCAATCCTCTGCAAACAGTAAGTCTATTATTGTCTGAGATGCAACTTTAGTCCTTGTTTTGAACTGCAACGTGTTCGGTTGAAGATGCCACCCATTGTCCTATATTCATGAAAAACACTCTCTTCCAGTAGTAATGCAAAAGATAGTTCAAATAATGCTCGTGCCATAACACAACATTGTTTTATGTCATTTTAAGCATCAAAACGTTTAGATTGGCTTGAACAGATGTCTTCATATTCTTATGTAGGGACACTATGACATTTAGCATTTGCTCGAGAATCCCGATCTTTGCTAATACTTTCCAAGAATCCTGCCCACATACAGAAACAAAGGACTCTTTTAAATTTTCTGTAATTGCTTATGTAACACCGTGAATGTTTTCAAGTGATTCGTTATGTAATGTTATGTGGCTATTCATCAAGTGTTTGAGGAGCATATCCTTACTGTTATCTACTTTGAGCTCTGAAATATCAAAATTCCTTATAAGTATTTTACGATTTTGTTTTATGGCCGGCTTTGGTCGTGGAAAGCACGTGTATTATTTCTTATTTCTTTACTGCCCACAAGGGGCTACACACAGAGGGGACAAACAAGGACAGACAAACGGATTAACTCGATTATATCGACCCCAGTGCGTAACTGGTACTTATTTAATCGACCCCAAAAGGATGAAAGGCAAAGTCGACCTCGGCAGAATTTGAACTCAGAACGTTGCGGTAGACGAAATACCGCTGAGCATTTCGCCAGGCGTGCTAACGTTTCTGCCAGCTCGCCGTTTAATATTATTTCTATCTCGGTTCCAGTCAATTACAGAGTCAAGTGCCTTTGACCTGATCTAAGCCCTGTTATAGGTTTCTTGCTGTAGATTTAATACTATTGTTAAATGCGATCTAGCAACCTCTTCAATTTTGGTCCTCAGTATTGAGTTTGGCATGTATACTTTGCAGTACCGTGTGCAGTCTACATAAATGGGATCATTCATAATTTTCGATCATTCTGCATTCAAATAATAGGTACTTCTTTCTGGGAACCAGCAATGGAGCTTCTATGCACAGATTCGATGTGTTAGAATCAGGAGCCAACAAGACTCTGCGCCGTTTTATAAGGCTAGGACAACCCAAGCGTGGATGCATGCCAATTTCTATGGTCATGTTTACACAGTAAACCCTGATCAACGGTTTTCTTGTGTCTTTATAGACATGAATTAGCTTCTCTTCTGTTCCGTACATATGACTTGTATCGCATGTCTTAATACGCTAGTTCTGGTAGTTCACTCAGACATATGAAGCTCTTTGGAAATGGTCCTCATTGATTTTTCTGGGATCATCATCGACAATGCTTTGAACCCGTTGGAGGAATGGCAGTGTCTTTATTGTGTCGGAACGTTTAGGATTTATTTTTCTCTCTGATACGGTTGAATCATTCCTACCAGAGGCTTCCAGTTCCTTTCGAACTTTGTGTAGAAAAGAGCTTGTCACATTTAGGAACGTGGCAATTTCCAAATCACTGTGTTCCTCAGATATGGCAACAATAGCTGCGCATGTTTTCACTTCTTGTGTTATCGCTTTATCTCCTGTCAGGAACCTGAAAGAAATAAAAATCTTTTTATTCTTTTTTAAGAAAGTAATATACTAATAATTAAGTATCCTCAAATATCCATCGCATCCTGTTGTTAATGCTGTGTTGATTTTTTAACGATTATATTTATTCGGACAAGATAGTGTATATTCTCCTATTGTTGTATCTGAATGAACAGGTCTATTGGATGAATCCAGATTTCAAAGTGTACTCGATTATACATTGATGCAGGAGTTGGTTGTACTGATGCCAACAAAGCTATCTGCACAGTAGACTACTAAATTTAGGGACTTTAAATTTATGAGCGTTATGAAATTACATTTCAGTAAAGACTTAGGACTTGTGGTGCATGATAAATTTTCGCGTTGATTTTAATATGAAGCAAAGTTAGCTGAGTTTTAAAAGTTATGCAGGTAAATGTGAATGTCAGTAATTGCTGTTCTTTTCAGCTGCAAAATAAAAACTTAGTAAAACTAAAACTTACAATGTATGTGTGGATATTAAGCGAAAAGAAAATCATGTTGCAATGCATAATCAATCTGCTTGTTTATTTTTCTGTTTGTTAGTGACTGTCTTTCTCTCTGCCTTTCTCTAATGCTTCCAGTGTCCATTACTTTCTCTGTTTCTTCATTGGTGGACAGTAAATTTAAATTGATATGTATGCGTGTGAGAAACGTATTGTATTAAAGTCATCTACCAGTATATTCATATAAACACACATAAGTAGGTAAATACATAGATGGTTGTGCGTGTATGTGTGTGTGTGTGTGTAAAACTGTGTCTGTGTGACAAAATGTATATGTGTTTTTTGTTTGCTTCTTTTCCTCTTAAGTTATTGTATCTTTTTATGTCTAGGCACTGTAGACAGTTTAAATGCTTCGAAATACTGGTTGTATGTAATAGTTTACAGTTAGTTTAGTATGTCTTAAACTTGAATACAATACAAAAGTTACCTAGCTGGATTGAATGTGCAACACACTTTTATTTTATTCCCTACTAAGCTACCAATACCGCCACTCCAGAATCTAATATTTCAGATTGTGAAGAAGCTATAAGACCTGAGCTGCTTTCGCCAAAACAATCAATCATGTTTAATAGCTCAATCATGAATTCTGTTTGAGCTTGAAAACCAGCAGGAGAAAACAAAATCAAAATGGCGAATTTCTCTTGAGATTCCTTTTGCGTGAATATGTAACAGCTGGTTAGCTAACTATCATATATATATAATTATATATTTTTCGAATATCAGCTCTTTGGGATGTGATTTGCTAGATGATTGTCCTAATCTCTATTTCTGTGACTGAGTCGTGGTTAAAATGATATATCGACAAAGAAAATGAACATAAAGAATTATAAAGAGCAATACAAAAGCACATAAACACACATACACACTCGCTCACACACATACACGTACACACATACACACACACACACACGCACACACACGCACGCACACACACACACACACACACACACACACACACACACACACACAAACACATGCACATTATATTTATTATATATACATTTCGTTCTCACATTAAGTCCAGATATCGAGTTCTGAGTTCAAATGCTGCTGAGACCAAAATAGCTTTTCACTCTTTTGAGGTCGATAAATTAAATACTAGTCAAGCACTAGAACTGATGCTGACTTTGTGTCAAGATTGGAAAGAAATTATATATACATACAATCATATATTGACAAGAAAGTAACTTCGATGTTTCGATGGTCGTGGCTTGTTCAATATATATGTGTGTGCCTCAGTGTGCGTGTGTGTGTGTATGCCTCAGTGCGCGCGCGTGTGTGTGCGTGTGTACTATGTATGTATATATGTATGCATATATGTATGCATGTATGTATGTATGTATATGTGGAGCCGCAATGGCCCAGTGGTTAGGGCAGCGGACTCGCGGTTTCGATTCCCAGACCGGGCGTTGTGAGTGCTTATTGAGCGAAAACACCTAAAGCTCCACGAGGCTCCGGCAGGGGATGGTGGCGAACCCTGCTGTACTCTTTCACCACAACTTTCTCTCACTCTTACTTCCTGTTTCTGTTGTGCTTGTAATACAAAGGGTCAAACTTGTCACACTGTGTCACGCTGAATATCCCCGAGAACTACGTTAAGGGTACACGTGTCTGTGGAGTGCTCAGCCACTTACACGTTAATTTCACGAGCAGGCTGTTCCGTTGATCGGATCAACTGGAACCCTCGACGTCGTAAGCGACGGAGTGCAAACACATGTATGTATGTATGTATGCATGTATGTATGTATGTATGTATGTATGTGTTATGTATGTATTATGTATGTATGTATTATGTATCTTGGATACTAGATTCGCAAAGTCCTTATCAATGGTCCATAGATGTCTTCTTTCTCTTGTATTTTTCAAACCACATTTGTGTCCAGAGGGCAGTTAATTTCTACAACAGAACATATCTTTTCTTTGCGGTCCCACACACATGTATGTATGTCCTGGGTATGACTTTAAACTGCATCCAGTTATCGTCATATTGAAGCATCGTGTATACTGAAGCAGAGACATGTGTCCTCGACTGTTTCCAGACAATAAAACGGCCCTATCTCTTAATGACATGTCAACTTTGATGAAATTCTGGATTCTTGAGATTATTTACCCATTTTAGTTTTCTTAATTTCTTTTGATAATTATGACAAGGGGCAGAGATCATAATCATTATCATCAAAGTCATCGTCATCATTTATCTTTCGTGCTTCATGCTGGCATGGGTTTGACAAGATCCAATGGAACTGCATCGTACACCAGTGTTTGCTTTAACATGGTTTCTATGACTTGATACCCTTCCTAACACCAACTATTTTGTAACGGGTAATGGTACATTTTTCACACTACCAGTACAAGTGAGGTTTCCATGCTGCTTGAAAGACTACGAATTCTGAGGGAGATCACTTTTTGCAAGGAGATGAGTAGAGAAATAAAGGCCAGAGCAGAATTGGCTTCTTGCTGTAGATGAATTACATAGCTACTAACATTTTAGAAGAAAAGGTGGGAGAGAACGGATGGAGCTGGCCAGTGATAAAAATAATGGTGATAACGAGTTAGGGTGGAACTTCCAAGTGAAGTGAATGAGTAGAGCCGTTGAGCCAGGAGTTACAGAATAGTAATAACGGTACAGTAAATAAGACGAAGAGAGAAAGGGAAATGAGAATGACATGTTGTGTAAGTTGCAGGAGTGGATGAGGAATAAAGAAGCTGAAGTAGTATATGAAGTAGGAGAGATAGGTGGTGAAGGAAGAATGTGAATCGTATGGAGAGTTAATTTGATGGCATAGCGGGGTTTGAATAAAACATAGGTGGAAAGAACAGTATTGATAGATGAAAAATGAAGTAGCTCTAAGTAGAAAGAAAAGTCGAGTAAAGAAAGAACTGCAGTTACAGAAACGATGGATGTGTATAAACTCAGATACGCGCGTGTGCACATAGCTCTACCTAAAATCACTTTCGCCGAGATGAGCGAGTCTTCTTGAGAACTGCATATGACCGGTCATTCCTGTCCTTTGTGATCTCCTCCTTATTTTAACAACTCAAGAATTTCTGCTGTATTTCATATACCCATATTTGTCAATGCGTGCGCGCGTATGTGTGTCTGTGTGTATGAGTGTGTGTGTGTGTGTGTGTGTGTGTGTGTGTGTGTGTGTGTGTGTGTGTGTGTGTGTGTGTGTGTGTGTGTGTGTGTGTGTGTGTGTGTGTGTGTGTGTGTCTGCGTATGTATGTGTGTGTATTTATACATTAAATGGAGAACCACCAGTTTGGATTTAAGTTGCGTTTTTCAGGCAAATAAGGGGACTATGTACCTTGCTGTAGGCGAATCCATTCATGATATAGGCTTCTTGCTGTAGAGATAACACATTGTTTTGTCAAATACGGTCTAAGAACTTCTTAAATTTTGGTTACTCACAGTACTGAGTTCTGCATCTACTTTCGCAGTACCTGTACAGTCTAATTAAATAGGATCGTTCAAAGTTTTCGATTATTCTGTATTTAAATGATAGGTATCTCTTTTTACAAACCAACAATGGAGCTTCTCTGCACACGTTCGACGTGTAACAATCGGCAGCCAAGTATCCCTTAAATCATATCCTATCAACTTTAAAAAATAAGGGTTCATTCGGCAATGCAGTTTTATAAATGCTAATCTATACGCTTTACGTCTTTCAGGCGGAGAAAAAGAAAGTTTACAGATAGTAAGTTTTTAATCAGAACTCTACTGGATTGGATCTGACCCGACTGAATAATGGTAGACCCACTCATTTATCGATCTTTACTCAACTAGATAGTGTGTTAATGACCTTTTCAATGTAGTAAACTAAATTTCCAACAACAAATTTCTATAGTCTTATTCGAAAGATATCTTTTAAAACACGAATGGCCGAAGAGAGTTTGCTTTACTTGACAATATTGTTAGTCAGGTTACCTCTGTGCGCTTCATTTGTTGTAACATGAGCCTACTCAATTAGATCTGGTCGAAGCCACTCAACAACAAGAAATACAGAACCTAAGCAGAAAATAACTTATCTTGGTTAAATAGTTATTATATTCCGAAAAACTAAAAAATCTAAGATTTTATGTTGAAAAGGAATTATTTCTGTTGAGGGATTTAAATTTCATGTTAAAGGTAGAATGGCAGGTTGTGATATTCGAGACTTCCTCATTGGCACTAGGTGTAAGTGAAATGAAATTCCTTGAAAATAAGAAACTGAAACTACATTATGGACTCAGAAAATCAGGAATATACTCATACTTTGTGTTTTACAGTATTAGAGTTACCTAATTTGAAAGTTGCAGATTATATTTTACACTATTTAACTTCGGAGTGACTTCAATATTCATTTCTCCAGGTCTATGCAGAAGTTTCATCAATTGAATTTTCTTGTCTTCTATCAAATATATAACCTAGACATGAATAAATATTTTATCGATTTTTTCATCGTCTTCAAAGTAAATGACGCAAAAACCAATCAGCAGTTAGTTATTTGCATTAATCTACTGCAATGAGAATAATTTAATTTCATGATTTTATTAAAAGAAGCATACATTCGTAACTAAATTTTCTCATTGTATTACTAATATAATATCAACTGAAAATTATTTGTCTGAAAAGAAATCAGTTTATATGTAGAAAAATCAGTTTGCATATTGAAAATGTATTTAGTTGTTAATAGAAATAAAGATTTATGCATGTGCTTGCAGAACCAAAATCAAGTTTACTTCGTTAAAATTATTCGACTGAGTGTTGAAAATTTGAGGTTAATTAATGCATTATTCCCCATTGCTAACGACTGTTTCATATAAATGACGATTTCAGTGGTCAATAACAGCAAGCTGCCCATCTAGGCGTTGAATGGTTAATGTTTTATATCCTTCTACGTATGGAATGACGCATTGAAGACAGACATTAAACCGTTGTTGGCCTAACCACAGACACCTACAGTGCTAGCATTTATCACAAGTTTTCTTAATATAAAGGGAAGGGGATACATATGTTCCCACGAGTAGGATGCTGCTGTGTTACAAGTATTTACTTGTCATTAAAAACCAGTAAAGTTCTAATCAGCTCAGTTGCACTATGATGCTTACGGCAATAAATTATCAATCATGGCTACCTACATACAGCTAAGGGAACTTACTTTTTCACAGTTGAATCTGTTAGCCCCGAATACAACACAGTGCCATACACAGGAAACATTGATTTCTTAGTATTTGTATCGATTAGATTATTCGCGCTTTCTTATCGAATTTATAGAGGTGTAAATATATATGACTGTTAAGAAACGAATTAGATAATAAAGGTACCCTTCACTGGTCAATGATTCGGGAGTTAAATGTAGTCATAGATGTAGCTAGAGGAGGGATGTGCTCTGAAAAACTGATTTGCCTAAGATCTACTATATATATATATATATATATATATATATATATATATATATATGTATGTATATATATCCACTATGTATATAAATTTTCAATAGTATTCCCTAAGTCAAGATATTCACCACCACAAATACGAGGTTCAATTGACTGGCTATTTATGGTAGTGATTCAAGAACTGTTTCTGACATAGATACAAGGCCTGAAATTTTGATGGATGGAGTTAGTCGATTAAATAGGACCCCTCCCGTATTTGATAGGCAATTCATTTTATCGATCTAGAGCGATAAAGACAAAGTTGATCTCGGCAGAAATTGAGCTCAGAACGTAAAGATCCCGAATAAATGCTTCACGATATATTTTTCGACGCTCTAAGAACTCTGTTTGCTTGATTAATTGAAGAAATAATGAAGTAGTCGATTAGTTCATTGGTTAATTGAACTATTGCATGTGTTACTTATTGGTGAGATGACTCGCCCAAGATACAACAGCATATAATTCATTATCTCTTTCTTTGCAAAAGCTGTGGATTAGCAGAATCGTTACAGCGTCGAAAATTCCCTAGCGATATTCCTTCTGGCTACTTATGTTCAGAGTTCAAATCCCTGGTACTAGCAAAAGGAAGCGCCACGGTAATGACGTTTAGTTTGCCCCATCTTTCCCTCTCTATGTTAAAACATGCGTGGGAAGAATATACTTTAGACTGAAAGACAAACACTTCATACAGTCACACAAATACGGACGTTTGTTTAATAGGCACAACTTATTTGCGAACCCAACACAAAGAAAATTTTAGTGAGTATCCCTAAGCTGCGAGCAGAGGCAGGATACTCATGTAGGGTATATAATAGCTGCCCAGTGGAAGGTGATGCGAAGCCAAGGTGGTTGTGCATGAGCTCGAGGTAGCTGCCACTGGCAACCAGAGTGACAACCTAAGTAGCAACGGTTTATCCACCCAAACAAAAACAACGGCAACGACGACGACGAGATTAACTGCATAAGCGGCAACGATGCACCCACCGACAACAGCAACAATAGCAACAATGGTGGCGGAGGCTGCAGTGGCAACAGCAGCGCTTCAAGCAGTAGAGACCACAATACCAACAGTTACAACGGCAGCAACAGCGGAAGAACCAGAATCACGTCCAGGAATATCAGCACCAGCAGCGATTCCAGCAGCATCAACAACGACATCAGACCCGGAGTTAAGGACACAAGAATCGGCGGTGGTAGCACATCCAGTACACATACACGAAAATATGTCGGTTTACCTGTGCCCCAGGTTAAGCAACATCTGAACAACCATAAGTTTTCTTTTAGGATACCGGAAAGGTGCAACATCACGTCCCTGGCCAACCACGTATGGCGCTTAAAAGAGGAAGGAACGTTGAGAAGATGATGTTTTCAAGTAGCAACCCTACACTCTAATGTGCTATGCGACTTTCTCATTCATTTGCAACAGAGAAAACAATAAAACATCAGACGTAATACAGAACAGTATCAAATTTCATGCTTCAGAAACAAGTTCAAATCCTAACCGATTCATTGTTACCCGTTCATTTGTTCAGGAGCGTATTATTAAAAAGATTTATACAAACAGTGCCTAACTTTAAAATAATTTTAATTGTAATTTCACCCACTAATTATTTTACGCAGGCATTTGGCTTCATCTCAACTACAAGCAGCTGACGCAAGAAAGGTATTTCCTTGTTTCGACGAACCTGATTTAAAAGCCCGATTTACAGTCAGTATTATATACCCTCCAGGTAAAGGCCATTTTCTTCATTTATCCAATTTCTATATAAGACTGAAATTTCATTTCCTTCATTACATATATTCTTGCACAAAAGCGTTCGGATTACTACTCATTTCAACAGTTTATAAAGACGCTTTTACTTCAGTATTTTAATATATGTGAACTCGGCAACAAAACTTTTCCTTATTTAATTATAATAAATTGCCTAAAATACCATTGAAGGTTTTTAAAAGTAATTGCTAATTATCTGTAATGTTCACTAAAAGTAATCAATGTAGGATAAGAAGTACACTATATTATCTATAAATATTAGTCTACATTATCAATAGAGTACGAATTAGCCATAAAGAGTATGTTTCGTTATTTGGATATTTTCGGCATCAAACATGCATGTCAAGCATATACACTCTCTTCTTTCTCATTTTAGGATATGTAGCTCTTAGTAACATGCCGATTGTCAACCAAACGAAACTATCGGATAAGTGGATGCGAAACCAGTACACCACATCGCCGATTATGTCTTCCTATCTACTTGCGTTTGTTGTTGCAGACTTCGACTATAGGGAGAAAATCTTAAAAAATAACTACACTGTAAGTTGATATGCTGTAATTATAAATAATTTCGTTGTTGTTTAAAATACAGTAGCATCCAGAATCCAAGGAAACAGGTGATGGCCTGCGTCAGCAAAAGTTGGTAGATAAAAATAAATTACAGTGAATTCATTTTTGCGAGAGGTAATAACGTTTCGAAGAGGTGTCCGTCTTTGGAAAGATATATTTGAGACTAATACCGAGGTTACTAAGTTCCAAATATATATACTTCTTTACTTTTTATTTTAGGATATATTGGTCTTCGTAAATATATTTAATATGCAATTTTTCAATTTGAGACTGTATCCAATTACTATTTATTTCTATTCTTATATTGATATGTTCCATTGCTTCACACAGAAACTACACCATGTATACAATGATATTACTAGATTATTGAGTGCAACATATACACGCTCCGCATTTACAGATATACAGATGTATATAACTACTACGACACCGTATATCATTACAACAATAAATAAGCCACGTGGATGGCAGAATTAGCAAAGCCGCAAAATGTATTGCCGTATAAGTTTCTGATATTTTGTGGGGATCAACGTGTCCTTTCATCCTTCCGAGGTCGAAAAAATAAGCTACCAGCCAATTATTGGGAACGATATAATTAGCTCTCTAATACAGTAACCTAGTGTGAATATTATGAGTCATTTTTAATATAGTTATTACTACACCTCGGCATTTGTTCTAGCTTTTTATACTATCATCATTACTACGTCAAAACCTTGAGTTCAAATCCTTCGGAGGTTAGTGTTTCTGTTCTTTCTTCTAGGTTCGATAATTCGATGTATTGGTCAAGTACTGGGCTCGATTTAATCAACCAACCCCTTCCCTTTTACTACGATTATTATTTAGTTGATATTAAGGCGGCTAGCTGGGAGAGCTGTTACCGCACCGGACAAAATGTTTAGCAGCATTTCTTCGGCTTTTTACATTTTGGGTTGAAATATCACCGAGGTGGACTTTGCCTTTTATCCTTTTGGGGTCCATGAAATAAATACCTGTCAAGCATTGGGATCGATGTATTCTCCTTCCCCTAAAATTTCAAGCCGTGTGCTTAGAGTAGAAAGCAAAAAGATTATTTGGTTGCTACTTATTGTGTTCCTACATCTACAGCGAGCTGAAACGTGATGGCATTGTGAGGTATTTTTTCGTCCAATTTTTCCTGTCTTGGTTTGTGTTTGCTACCTTGAAATCCTCTGTTTAGTGAAGTGAGTTAATCCACTACTCAGGAAGAAACTATTCTAAGAGTGCGTCCTGCCTTATCTTCGAAACGCCTAGTTTTAGAATAGAGGCAGCTGATGAAGGAATAATTCCATAAGTGGCTTGTTTGTTTTTCTATGTGTTCGTTCTGTTGTCTGTAAACCAAGTCCGTTTTGTTTTTATGTCGCCGTTCATTTTTCTAACGTCCTGAACCCGTATATGCATCTATATATACATGTAGATGTAGGTATGTAGATATATGTATGTATACATGCATATGCTTATATATTATTTTCATTTGCAAGTAAGCTTCAACTTCACATACATATACCGTTTTCGTGGCACCTAACAGAAAAGGAATACGTAGTTGCCCAAAAAATGCGACGAAATACTTGTATTAGATTTGAGATTGCGATGAAATGATAGGCTACTCACTCGACTATTCTACCTCTTCTACATACAAACAGGAACATAGAAATTTTATGAGTGTTCTTAAATTAGACGTTACTAATATTCTAATACTTGTGTGATTTTGAGGTGTTTATAGTCTAATGTCATCCTGAAAATCAAGATGAAATTATAGACAGACTTACCGTGGCATGTATGAATTAGTAAAGCATCAGCATATCTACTTGACCATTTCAACACAAACGCACTTACATACACAATGTGCTCTTATACATAAATTTAAACACACGCATAGACATTCAAATGTCCATATGCATCGATTTGTTTTGTTTTGTTGTTTTTAATCTCGTATTTTTCACTCTACATGCATGCGCTTAGAGAAACAACATCTCTTTGAAAGAGAATGAAGGCACACATCAACAACACTATAATACAATGCAGCTGATGAAATCATATGAATTCAAATCAACAATCAAACAATGATTGGAGATATCATATTCTATCATAATTGAATTTTACTTGGTATTTTTGTTTGCTTTAAAAAAAAAAAACTTTTATCGTTTGCCTCGGCTTTATGTTTTAATTGCAGCAATTATCTTGTTCATTGTGCATCGATACAATCTAATCACCACTATCATCAACATTGTCATCATCGTCGTCGTCATCATCATCATCCTCATCATCTTCATCATCATCATCACCATCATCATCATTTTTATTATCATCATCACTATCACGGCCGCTATTTTCATTATCAGTATTGTCAATATTATCATCTTCATTGTCATCATCATATCCTCGACAGTTACCACTACCACCATCATTTTATTTATTATCTTGATGATCCGTAATAACAGTGCCATCATAATCACCATCATTACATCGACATCATGATTTGCAACACCACCAACAAACCATCATGATAATGGTAAAAATCGATTGTCATCACCATAATCATCATCATAGCTATGAGCTATCCTCATTGCCACGGTATCCATCACTACAATCATTATTATCATCGTCATCATCACCATCATCATCACCATCATCATCGTCATCACCATCATCATCGTCATCATCATCATCATCATCATCGTCAACATCATCATCGTCACCAACATCATCACTACCAACCACAACAACATCTTTTGATATTTAGATTCCTGTCAGTATTTCTAGAAAATATTATCACGAAAAATATCGTTCTTAACAACCCAATTTTTATTTTATTTTCTTTTTCCCTTTTTTCATTATTTCTTTCCTTCCCCATCTTTAATTTTCATATGCTCTCACACTCGCTCTTTCTTTCTCTCACTCTCTCTCTCTCTCTCTCTCTCTCTCTCGCTTTCTCGCTCGCTCACCCGCTCTCTCACTGCTTTATTGTCTTTTTCGTTATGTTAAATCTTTCATATTTCCAGAAAAACCAAGACATGTGTAACAGAGGTAAATAGAATAAGGTATAGGTCAAAAGACAAAAGTAAAGACTGATTAAGAAGATAATGGAGAGAAAGGAGAGAACAATACGGAGAAGAAAGATGAGCCAAAGATAGGTAAGCAGCGAGAAAAAGGAGAGAAATCTGAAAGGGAAAGAAAAGGGTAAAGTGATAGCAACGAGAAAGGGAGATCAGAGCGTCGGTGAGATTAGAACACATTGAGGATTTAGTCAAGATGTAGTGAATGAAGCAAACACGTGGTAAAACGTGACAAAAGGAAAAACAATGGACAGCATACGGAATGCAAGGGAAAATGAAAGACGAAGTAAGGTTACAATAAAGGAAGAGTAAAGGAGAGATGCGTAAAATTGAATTTAGAACAAAAACAAAGTAAACTGAGAGCAACGAATTACAGTGAAGATTCAGCAAGGATACAGAAAAAGATTTTTTAAAAAGTGAGAAGAATCAGAAATTAATACTGGTGTGTTGAGAGGAGGAAAAGTGAGAGTTGGTGGTAGGACAAAGAAGATATAACGATTGAAAAGGGTAGAAGCTGGAGGTAAAAGTAGACCAAGAAGAAAGAGAGCGAAACTAATCAGCAGAGTGATTAATAGGAGCTTAAATGGAGAGCAGGAAGAGTAGATTTAAAGTAAAGTAAAATGAGAATAATTAGAAATTAATGGGAAAGAGCTGAACAGAAAGGAGAATTAAAGAGAAACAAAGTGAAAAAATAAAAGGCAGGAGCTCTAATGGTAAGAAAGACAGTTAGTAATGAGAAAAAGGGAGAGTGCAATTGTAAAAGAGAATATGGAGAGTATAAGACAGTATAAACGGAGATTAACGGAGAATTAAAGGAAATTAATGGTTAATTGGAAAGAGACAAGATAAGATAATAGAGTGATGGAGAGAACATATATATACATGCCTGTGTATATATGTATATATGATGTATATATATATATATAATTTTAGCTGAACGAATAAACCCTAGTTACTTATTCTGTTTTTTTTTTGCTGTACTGCCAGTTATACATACACTCTCGCGCACACACACACACGCACACACATGCACACACACACACACATACATATATAATTAGTAAATGGAGTAAAACGCATATGTTAAATGAATTCTTTTATTTCCAACATATGTTTCGAAGATTACAAATTATACCTTCCATAGCAATAGGTGTTGTTGATAAGGATGTAATCTTCTCTTCAGGGAAATACATAGGAACCAGCTTAACCGTTAGACATTTTAACCGAATATCTTAGAGAAAATAAATACATATAATAAATATATATATATATATATATATATACAACAACATATGTAAACAAACTTTGGGTGGGGCTGTTTGGTGGGGGAGGCCTCAAATGTGTATCGTACCATATAGACAAGAAAGTAATTTTTAGAACGCAGTATAGCCGTGAAAACACCACAAAGATTGGGTGTTTTACCCTTATATGGCGGAAAAGGTTGTCAGCAGACACGAACTTGCACCTCTCAGATACCGGCTGAGTACTCTACCATTAAGCTAAACTGCCCGCTGATATCAAATTCCGTCAAATTAAACGCTAAATGCATAGATTATTTGAAACATATTTTGTTGTTGTCTTTTGAAAACATCGAATATGTATCGTATCATACAGACAAGAAAGTAATATTTCGAACGCAGTATAACCGTGAAAGTAACAGAAAGATTGAGTACTTTACCCTTATATGAAGAAAAAATACCCAATCTACCTGCTGTTTTCAGGGCTATTCTGTGTTTGAAATATCACTTTTCTGTCTGTATGATATATATATATACGAAGGGCTTCTTTCAGTTTCCGTTTATCATTTTATTGAAACTTAATCGTCAATATAGTTTCCATGATTCTCTATGACATCTTTCCGTGTACTCGTAAGCTTTTTAATCCCATTAATGAAAAACGCTTTCGGTTTCAAAGAGAAGAAGTCTGAAAAGTCAGTTGCTCGAGAGTTAATCCATTCAAATGATTCTGTAAACTCCGAAACAAATGGTAATCTGAAGGAGCAAGGTCTGGGAAATAAGGCAGATGAGCAATGCTTTTTCCAGCCAAGTTTCTCAACCTTCTGTGGCATGATCTTTGCAGGGTGGAGCCTTGCATTGTCCTGATAAATCATCACTCCCTTTCGATTCACTAAAGCAGGCCTTTTTACTTCAAAGCAGCGTTCAAACGCTCTAATTGATGACAGTAGATTTGAACATTGATTGTTGCATCAGTTGGTAGCAACTCAAATTAAATGACACCTTTGCAATCCCATCAAAAACAGAGAGAATAACATTCTTCACATGGAACTCATTTTTCGGCAGTGGTTGGGCTCTTCAAGTCAATGTCTACGACGCTGAACATTTTGATAACAGATCCATTTTTCGCCACTAATCACCAAAATGAGAGACATGAATTCACGAGAACGAAGAGAAGAGCAGATGTCCACTCGGGATTTGGATGGGGCCACGAACTATACGATGAAAACCCAGAGTTACTTATGATCGGTGAATTTTTAATAAAAATGCGAAGGTGGTTTATCAATTCAAAAATCGATATCCACGAAATAGTCATACTTTCAGATTTTTTAATGCTAAAACCTTCCTGACTACCGTCTTTGTAATCCCGAAAAATATCGTAACCATTGGTCCAGCCGTCTGGCCGTAAAGAGAGAATAGACAAAGAGATGGACAGACATAACGCCCATTCTAGTAAGATAGCAAATCTGCCCATCTACGATAAGGAAATATAGTATTGCAAATCTAAATCCCCTAAATGCACGAACTATACGGGGGCGAAATCCAGAGTTAATCCTCGTCGCCGAAATCTTAACAAAAAAAATCAAAGGTGATTTATTAATACAAAACTCAGTATCCACTAGATAGTCAGACTGTTTCAAAAACCTTCCTGATTACCTCCTTCGTAATCCCGAAAAACATTGTGACCATTGGTCCAGCTGTTTGACCGTGAAGAGGGAACAGATGGGCAGACTGACAGACGGACAAACGGACTGACGGACAGACAGACGGACATAATGCCCATTATAGTAAGATGTGCCTCAAATGCTCCTTAGACACTTCCATATTTGAAGAGTTATAATTAGCGAAATTTCCATTAGATTATCTTGCAAAATGTAATTTAATTAGTTTAAATATCTCCAAATACATATAAATATTACTTGAATGTCTAAGACATTCTAAAATACTGTTAAAGCGTTTACAAATTGAAGATATAGAAGTCAGGATATTACTTATGGCATAACCTAATATATAATTATGCTGTAACAACGAACAGACTGCACATCGGAACATTCCATGGGAGGTCAAACACCATACTCTGCTACAAAATAACAAATAGTTTCATTATATAGACACAGACAATTGATGTATTCACCAGACTTAAGTCTTTATAAGTACTAGAATCACCGTATATGGAGTGCGTCTAGAGAGCGAGGATAAAGAGATAAATACAAATTCAGGAGTTGTCCTAATTAACGGGATCTATTACCAAAAGTGTTCCAGTCGAAACAATCCCATATTTTAGGCGTTGTGTATCTATACTACATTATCTAATGTAGTGTTAGATATTTTAAAGACAGTAAGTTGTAATTTCAGGGAATTTAGCTGCTATTTCAAGTAGGTAAGGCTACCAAATAAAATCACCCTTGTTGGGCAAAGTCATTTATATATTAGGGTTAAATGGGTAAATAATGGTCGGGCGATTTGATAAAAAAAAAGAAACATTAATGATAATATAGGTTAGTGTTTGAAGGAGTCAAAAATAGAGATTTCATTTTCTGAGAGATTATTCAACACTCAATGGTAACAAGGAGTTCCTTCGATTTAAAAATCAATGATTAAATAAATACCAAGTCCTAATCTCTCTCTAATTCTGAGTTCAGCTAAGTACCATTACTAAAAACAACTTTATAGAATGCGCCTTAACAATTATAGCAGATGGAGAAAAAATTATATTTTATTACTTGAACGGCTTAAATAGCATAGTGTGTCAAATTTACGATTTCGTTGGCAGAAGACATAATTGCTTTGTACAACAGTTTATCATCACCGTACATCATCATCATCATCATCATCATCATCGGCACTTTTATTATCACCACCACCGTCATCAGGGTCGTCATCACCAGCAGCAGCAGTATCATCGACGTCGTCATTATCATCTCCCTCGTTATCGTGAACATTATTACTATCTCCATCGTCTCCATACTCATCATTATCATCAACATCATCTTTATCTTCAATGATCATCTGCACAACAATTTCACCATCATTGTCTTCAAGGAATGTCATCAGCATTCTCAGAATCATCACTCGCATCATCGAACATAATCGTCATCAAAATAGTTATTATCAGTATCAAAATCTTCGTAGTCGTCGATGTCGTCGTCATCATCATCATCATCAGCAGCAGCAGCAGCATCGCCATCATCATCATTATCATTCTCATCAAAATCAACACCACTTCCTCCTCCTTTATCACCCTCATGACCGTCACCATTATATAATTAGATTAAGGTTTTCACCTTGATACTTCAAGAAATATGTCCATAATGGCTAGTATGTGTCTTTGACTGACTGTTCGATTAATTTACTTCTGCCCAGACCTTAATTGAATAGGAACTTGCATGTGATTACAATCAGGATAATGTCTCACCTAGAAACAGAGTGAGAGAAAACTTTCCCTGAAAGTTCAAGTTAGAGTTGGCATATGCCTTCATCGCCCTTATACTGTCGCCTAACACATTTGACTAGATTGCAACCTCTGTAATTAGTATATTTCGTAAGAAGTGTTCTACAGATGAGGCAGTTCATTCTATAGCTAAGACCCTCTGCATGGAATCTCGAGATGCTGTGGTTAATAATATGCAAGCGCACTGCGACTGCGACACATCTTCAGGGTTTTCCAGGCGCTGTGTATGTACGGTGTTTTTGTTAAGCATAACTTTACGTAGCTTGACTCTTTAACGGAGCTGTAGTTCCGGGTCAAGCATAGACCAACTTTGGTGTCTGGCGTCTTGAGTGGTATTTGGCAATCACAGTCATTTACCAATCGTGCAAAGTAGCCGGCTGAATTTGAGTGCTTTGCATTCTAAAAAGAGCTATTCGTAAACATGTGTAACGATGTAGTAAGCAGACGATCTAGGCTTTCGAAAGAATTACCTGACATATATTCCCAGAGAGCTAACCTTAGCAAAAGCATGAGTAAAAGCAGCATCAAAGTACAAAGAAAAGAGAGTTGGGGCAAGGATGTTACCCTGCTTGACACCATTTTTTACAGGAATGGGTCCTGCCATGCCAACACCAACATTGACCCAAACTTCCATCTCGTCATAAAATGATTTAATTATAGATACAAAGTGATTCAGACATCCAAATTTGCCAAGTATTTTCCATAGCATGGCCCTATTCAATGAATACCTGGACAAGATCCATATTCTACTCATAGAACTTCTCCTGCATCTGTCTTGCTGTGAAAATCATATTCATCGTCCTTCTACCAAATCAGAAGTCACATTGAGATTCAGATAGGACATCATTTACGAGACCCAATCAGGCAGGTAAGAAGAATATTTGCCAGAACCTTGCCAGCAGCTAATAGTAGAGCAATACCTCTGTAGTTACCACACATTGTTCTGGCTCCTTTTCTTTTATAGACAGGAAGAATAATTGCATCCTTCCAGTCCTTAGGCATTGCACCATCCCTCCAGACTATACAAATAAGTTTGTGAAGGAATTGTATGATGTAATCACCACCAGATCGCAAGATTTCAGCACAAATTCTATCCCTTCCAGGTGCCCTACCAAGATTCAGTTTACTTATTGCTGTCATTACCTCATCGATTGAGGGCGTTGAATTTAAGGAACCAACGATAGGTCTTTGTTGCATAGTATCAATCACTGTTTCATCCACAACTGACTCATGCTTCAGGAGTTCAGAGGCCTGTGATTTCTGTTGATTTAGTAGAATAGAGTAGAAGCCTCCTTGGAAGGCAAAGGAGCTGATGCAGAGCTCTTAGGCCCATAATCTTGCTTCATAAGATGGCAAGGCTTCTTGCTGTCATTTGCATCAGCAGCAGTCTGAACATCACAAGCAAGATCCTCCCACCAAGTGTTCTGCACCTTCCTGAGAGATCGCTGCAGTAGTGATTTTACACGGCTATAGTGGGCAAGTGCTAGATTTCGCTGCACAGCTGAAAGTCCTCTGTGCAGCAATACTATTGCTATTCCTTTTCCTTACACCAAAATGTCCTAGAGAGTTCCATGCTTGCGAGTCTGTTCCAAGCCTGGCATTCAAATTTCCCAGTAGAATGACTTTATCAGAATTGGGGATTTTCTGAAGTATGGCTCTCAGTTAGGTATAAAACATAGTTTTATCTTCATCACAACTAGCCAGAGTAGGTGCGTAGGCACCCGTTAGAGTAGCAAACCGCCCAACTTTCAGGTGCAATCGTAGAATCATTAGACGTTCATTTATAGGAACAGGAAGCTCCTCCAACTTCTTAAGAATATCAGATCGAACGACAAAGCCAACACCAGCCTCTCTGCGCTCCTGCTTCAGTTTCCCCTTCCAAAAAAAAGGTATATCCACCTCCTACTTCCTCAAGCTAACCACCACCTCCTATACGAGTCAGCTATATCAATGTTATAGCGGTTTAGCTCGCGAACAAGTGCAGTGAGTCTTTGAGGCCTACACTCACTCTTGATATCTAGCAGAGTGCGCAAATTCCATGAAATGTTCAAGTTCCATCCAAATTTTGTAAAAAAAAATGTCTCTTTGCTTTTCAAGTGCAGGGTGGACATCCGTCAGGCGCGCTAAACTGACCAGATATAGAAAGACAGGAATTTTCTTTTTCTTTTTGGTTCACCTTTTCTAGAACCTCTCCGGCCTTCAGGTGAGCAGTGCCCTCTCCAACTGAAGCTGCTTAGACTCCCACGCTTCAACCGAATACTATCGCTGTCTTGAGTGATAAGGAGACGACTTTATATCTAGCATGGGCTGCCTACGTGCAGGTCGCTGACTACAATCTTCTAACCCATTAGGTCTGCATGCTTCACTACCCTCCCATCGCCGCAGGACTTCCGAATAAAAATAAAATAAATATATACTAAAAATAAATAAATATATTCTAAAAATAAACATACATAAATACTGAAAATAAGGTAGATATATTATAGGGAAAAAAATTAACTATAAATACATGCATACTTATACATATAAACGTGTGCGTGCGTAAGTGCGTGCGTGCGTGCGTGCGTGCGTGCGTGCGTGCGTGCGTACGTGTTTTCGTGCGCGTATGTGTGTGTGTGTGTGTGTGTGTGTCTGTGTGTGTGTGAGTGTGTGTATACTATAATTATATGCACACCAATAAGTATGCTTACGTGCTTACCGCATTCTTTTTCTTGGAAACGAACTGTTGAGGCATACATTTTTTTCGGTCACATATCATCAATGAACACTGACAAACTTAAATTATTTTAGTACTATTTATTCCAATACCTTCTACCCGTCTATGTAAAACCTGGTGGACTAGCGTATGCATCGCATAGCTATCGCTTACTGTATTGCGGATTTTAAAGTTTGCTTCCCGATCTTTTCAAGCATTTCAGTAGCATCGAACGAAGAGTTGATGCTTTTCTGTGTGCTGGACATTAATAGAAGTAATCCCATCTGGTAAAAGGAAATAAGGGAGATGTTTTTGGAAAATGGAAAGTTAGCTACAAAAAAAATAATAAGCAGGAGCAAACATTTACATACTTGATTTGAAATAGGAAAGAAACGAGGACGCAGTGGTGTTCAGCCGGATACATTGTTATTCAGGTATTAAGCTAGGAGTTGCATTATTCTTTGTCTTTGAATCTGTTGAATTTGGTCCAATACCGTTTTAATAAGAAATCTTATTTGTTAACTTGTAATACGGTGATATATTTTGTCAGGCTGAATGCTTTGTATATTGAATCTTGGTTATGTCTGTAGCCTTTGTATCTTTCTTTTACTTCAGATAGATTTTTATATGCACACACGTGCTCTCTCATATGCGTTCATGATCTATCATACACACTCTCACGCGCTCACATAAATACACACATACATGTAAATCCTTAATAACCTATAGATGTCATGTCGCGCCACTTTATGGTATCGTTTGTCTTTT
The DNA here is from genome assembly GCF_001194135.2 of Octopus bimaculoides. Lineage (NCBI taxonomy): Eukaryota > Metazoa > Mollusca > Cephalopoda > Octopoda > Octopodidae > Octopus > Octopus bimaculoides. The sequence goes on from NC_068983.1 coordinate 31,438,653, forward strand.
GTTTTTGTAGTTAAGAATGTGGGCCCAGCGAGAGAAGATAAACCAGACGAATTATGCCTTGAAGTTCGCAGAACGATGTTATGCATTTTTCACAGAATATTTCAATATATCTGATATTCTCACCAAATCAGGTAATTGATTGTCTTCCTTGTCCTTCTTCACAATAATAGCAATAATGATTAATACCAATAATTTGTCTTTTCATTCAGGTTACAATCTTAATTATTGAAATTCGTCAGGAAATTTTATCATTTTAGAAGTGGTCTTGCTAGAAGAAATATGTTGACTCCATCTTCACTATTTGAATTGCCATTTGTCTCAATGTATACTTATCACTCCCTGCGACTAACAGTCTGTATGTTAATCCATGAGTGTATCATTTTGTCTGCCATAGATAAGTTTTTATATTCTGCTTATCTGTGTGTCTCATTTTTCACATGCATTTCCAAAACTCTCTCTCTCTCTCTCTCTCTCTCTCTCTCCCTCATATTCTCTCACTCCTTCCCACATTCTCTCTCTCTCTCTCTCTCTCTCTCTCTCTCGTTCTCTCCTTCTCCCCACACACTCACACACACACAGGCACGCACACACTCACACACACAGGCACGCACACACTCACATACCACACACACATATGTATGTATGTGTGTGCGTGTATGTATGCATGTATGTATGTACTATTGAAAAGCCTGTCAAAATGAGAATATTTTGGGGTTCTCCTTTCAGCAATTCTTAATATTTTTATTCCAAGCCATATTTCATTTTAGTCTTTTTTCAGTTTTTTCATATTTTACCTCGTGGCTTGCTTCTTGTTTTTGAGTTTCTTGTTAATGTTTTGCAGTACTTTCATTACTTGTTGTATATTTGAAAAGTCGTCTCTTCACTTTCTTCCTCATATGCTCAGACTCCCTTACTCACATTCATTACTCTCAATGACTGACACATATTTCATAATTCGTTCTTTTTTTAGTTTTCTCGGTTTTCTCTCTCAGTCAAAATTCAGTTTTACCTCTTGGCTTCTTCTCCAAACGGCTTCTCCATACTTATTTCAATAATGTATAAGGTATTCTCTGAAGGTCTCTCGCTCTCTCTCTCTCTCTCTCTCTCTCTCTCTCTCTCTCTCTCTCTCTCTCTCTCTCTCTCTCTCTC
>NC_068983.1:31439904-31443905 GCF_001194135.2 Octopus bimaculoides
TCCCCTCTCTCACATACATACATGCACACACACACACACACACACACACACACACGGAGAAGAAGAAGAAGAAGAAGAAGAAGAAGAAGAAGAAGAAGAAGAAGAAGAAGAAGAAGATTTGTCAACATGACTCATATCGATGCAAATATCAACTCCTAAGTAATTGCAAGATCCTTGAAAACTGTCATAACAAGCGCAGAAATCTCAGTTCCACAATTAGACTCGCTAAATATCTTGAAACAACTAACAACTAGATGCAAAAATTCTTTGAATGCCACGAGAGGCGTAAGAAAAGATAGATAACTACAACCCTCTTAAGTACGAAATAGCCCGGCTATGGAAAATGAAGGTGAAGATAGTGCCAATTATTGTTGGGTCCTTGGAGACAGTATCGGAAGGCATCAAGAGGAATATAATGGAAATCGAAATAGAGTGACCTGTAGAACTGTTATAAACGCTTCGCCTCCTTGGCACGCATGGAAGGTGGTAGAGGCCTTTTACAGCTAGAAAACTATTACAAAATAACCACCATAGGACTACAGAAATACCTAGTTGAGAAGCAAGGAAAACTAATATAAATAGCCACAAAAACGAACAAAAAAACTGTTTTCAGTCTTTATGGAAGCTGACAAATACAAAAAAGAAGTCATAGTACCTAACAAAACTTAAGTTAAAGACCTACTAAAAACTGAGCAGGTATAAAGATCTTGAAATAGAAATTGGCAAAATGTGGAACCTCAAGACTAAAACAATATCAGTTGTCATGGGTGCACTAGGAGTGATACTAAAAGGGGGTCTGATTCCTGCTTAGCTCGGATGCCAGGAAACCCCAAAATAGCAGAAACTCAGAAGATAGTGCTCATGAGGACTGCCCGTGTCCTACGTAAAATACTGTCTATGTAATCTCAAATTTTAAAACAAACTCATAATTTTCTCATGTTTTCTTAAACATTCTCTGGGACAATACTATGAACAAAACCAAATATACGACACCCTAGGCATAACACCAGCATGAACTTCTAGCTTGTTGTCTCTTGTTATCTCTTGAGGTCTCTAGCTTGTTGCCTTGGAGTCAACTTGTACATATACAAAGCAAAAGTCAAAGCATATAATAATAATAATAATAATAATAATAATAATAATAATAATAATAATAATAATAATAATAATAATGGCAAAAATAAAATACAGACTAATGCAGCATCAACAGGAGAAGAAGTGGAAGAATAAAGATCAATGCAGCACCAACAGAAGAAGAAGTGGAAGACTTTTGGAAAGGAATATGGTCGGCGAAGGAACAACCTCGGCAATGATCTACAAAACAACGAAGGCAACACCTGAACAACTCTGGACCCCTATAAAATCTGAAGACGCTACCCAGACGCTCCAAAAGCTAAGTAAATGGAAGGCATCCGTGCACAGCAAGATCCCCAGCTTCTGGTAATAATACCTAACAGGAACACATAAAAAGCTGGCTGAGAAATTTAATGAAACACTTGCAGAGCCAGTGACAATGCCTGAATGGCTCACGAAAGGGAAAAACTAACCTAATTCCAAAATCCGGTGAAACGGCAAACCCACAAAATTACAGACCAATTACTGCGGAAGCTGTTAGCAGGAATGCTTTCAGAAAGTATTTACGAGCCAAAGTTTACTGCCAGAAGAATAAAAAGATTGCAGGCAGAAGGCGAGAGGAGTTCTAAATGAAGTAAAAGCTAGAAAGGAAAATCTAACATTAGCATGGATAGATCATAAGAAAACTTATGACATAACCCCACACTCATGGATAAGTGAATGTTTGAGTAAATTTAGTATAGCAGACAACATAAGAAAATCAATTAGTTTTAGCATGAAGAAATAGAAAGTAGATCTCTACTCAGGTGACACACTGTTAGGGAAAGTTGATATCAAAAGAGGAATTTTCCAAGGAGATTCGTTATCCCCTTTAATATTTATCTTATGTTTATTCCCCCTCAGTTTAGCAACAGCAGGGTATTAGTTCAGAAATAGTAATAGAAAAATTAATCATTTGCTCTACATGGATGATCTGAATCTTTTTAGTAAGAATGAAAATACTCGCAGAGTCACTATACAAACATCTGGAAAAAAATGGAGTCCTGCCAGAAGGGTTGCAAGCGTAAGTGCAGAGGTACCAAGGATCAACTCCTGATAGACAAAACTCTACTTAGAGACTGCAAGAGGAGGAAAAGTAACTTAGCCATGTCATGGATCGACTATCGTAAGGCGTACGATATGATACCACATTCTTGGATTATGGAATTATGAACCTATTTGGTATTGCATCGAATGTTGAACGATTGCTTGGAAAAAGTATGGCGAATTGGAGGACGGACCTGACAGCATACGGAAGACGTTGAGGGACAGTAGAAATCAGGAAGGGCATCTTCCAAGGGGCTGCCTGTCCCCACTGATCTTTGTACTGTGCTTGATACCACTAACACTGATTCTGAGGGAAGCAAAAGTTGGGTATGTATTCAAAAGCCGCCAACAAAAAGTCAACCTTTTGTTATTCATAGATGACCTCAATTTCATAGTAAAAACGAAGCCCAAGTCAGTTCCCTCGTTGATACAGTGTATACTTTCAATGCTGATATCAGAATGGGGTTCGGACTGAGAAAGTGTGGTGTGTTAGTCTTGAAGAGAGGCAAGTTCAAATGTAAGGACGGGCTATCGAAACCATCGGGGGATGTTATGAAGCAGATAGAAGAGACGAGCTATAGTATTTGGGGATTTGGGAAATGGATAAATTGATGGAGAAAGAAATGACAGAAAAATTTAAGGCGGAGTACATGCGCAGACTGAGAATGATCCTTAAGTCGAAATTAAACGAACGGAATAAGATTGAAGCTATCAACACCTAGGCAGTTTCACTCCTTAGATATAGAGCAGAGGTAATCGCATGGACAGTAGACGAACTAAACAGCATAGACAGAAAGACAAGGAAGTTGCTAACTAGATACGTGACACTCTACCCAAAACGTAACACAGACAGACTATATGTACCAATAAAATGAGGAGGAAGAAGACTTATTGGATGCGAACACAGCAATTAGAGCAGAAAAAAACAACATAGCATGGTATGAAAAAATGCCACAGGATCGCTATTATTAGATGTAAGGTCAGGCTTGTGTAAGATGAAAGATTGCAACGATAAAGCACTGTACAAGCAATTGAAAACGAATGAAACTGAAAATAGGTGGGTAAAGTAAAGACTGCATGGACAATTTCATAGGGATGTTGAAGATAAGACAGACAGAGAAAAAAGATGGCTGAGTAATTTAAAACCGGAAATGGAGGCTCTAATTTGTGCTGCCCAAGAGCAAGCACTAAGAACAAACTACATAAAATATTGAGTAGGCAACACATCAGAAAGTGATAAGTGCAGAATCTGTGGACAAAATGATGAGACCGCATAGCATATTACCAGCCAATGTACGCCACTAGCCCAGAAGGAATATAAGAGACGCCACGACAATATAGCAAGGCTTGTCCATTGGACACTTTGCAACAGGTATGGTCTTGACAGAGAAAAAATTGGTATGACCTCAAACCTAAAGGCATCATCGAAAATGGTAATGCAAAGATCTTGTGGGATTTTATGATTCAGTACGACCATGAGATAGAAAATAGGAAGCCAGACATTGTCTTAATTGAGAAAGAAAGTAAACTATGCTGGAACATAGATATAGCATGCCCAGCTGACAACAAGATATGCGATAAGGGAGAAAGAAAAATTAACAGGTATGACAGGTTAGCTTAGGAAGTTAAGCAGTTGTGGTCGATGAAAAAGGTGGTAGTGGTACCAATAATTGTCGGAGCCCTGGGAACAGTGAATAAAAATCTCGAGAAGTACATAGAACAAATACGGACTGCAATAAGGGTGGAGCACTTGCAGAAAACATCACTGCTTGGAACCGCTCGAATACTCCGGAAGGTGCTCGAAAAATAGAGGTGTTACCTTAGTTCACTGATAGTGAACA
>NC_068983.1:31443915-31450438 GCF_001194135.2 Octopus bimaculoides
AGGTGCTCGAAAAATAGAGGTGTTACCTTAGTTCACTGATAGTGAACAGCTGACACCGTAGTACATCTCCAGCGTTAGAAGCTGTGCAAAGGCAATGATAGTAATAATAATAGATGTAAGATTTTGGGGGACTTTCCCATTCAAAAGGACAAGAAGTTAGAAAGTAATTGAACGGACATAACAATTATAGATAAGATAAAGCGAAGTTGCTTACTAATCGACCCAGCATGCCTGTTTGATTCCAGGATCGTAATGAAACAAGAAGAAAAAGAAAAAAAAATACAATCCCTTATAATTTGAAAAAGGAAGAATTTGGAGCTTAAGTAGTGGCGGAGCATCATAGCCATGTGTAGAGAGGAATTCTTTGGAGTTAAACATGGATGTTTCATTCATCATCCTTAAACAACCCTTATTCAGGGTCCTTTTGTGTGGGATGGGCTACTCGACCGGAAGAAAATTCTACCTGAGCCCCACTAGGAAGGTCATGCGCTGTTTATTTTGATATGTCGCGCACATGGTTGTGATGCATGTGCCTGATATACCTTTATCAGACAGGTAGTCATGATGGGTATATTGGGATTCGTATATTTTACCCGTGTCACTTTGATGACATGCACTGCTCTCTCACTCAAGAAGAAGAAGAAGAAGATAAACAAAAGACCAGCAATGTAGTGAGTAGCCGATTGAATTGATCCGAATATTTGAATCGTACTTTATTTTATTGAACCTGGAGGGGTGAAGGGTAAAGTTGATCTCGGCAAGGTTCTAACTCAATATATAAAAGTGTGTAACTAGAAACAGCAAGAAATGTTATCCTCCACTTTAACATTCACTTTGACATCCATCCCCCTTTAATGATTTATAACATGCATAAAACCAGAAATATGGGGTAGGAGATGTTGATTAAACCTTCACCAGTACAAGAATTGTATGTTAGTCTATCGACCCAGGAGAGTTGAAGGACGAAGTTGAAGTCGATTGAATTTTATCTGAACCAAAAGAAAGATCACAAAACATTTTGTCTGACGCTCTAATGATTCTATTGATAACGATAATACTACTTAGGTTCAAAACTAACTTGGCAGATTGAGATACTTGACTAGTTATTTATTTTATCAACATCAAAGAAAGCAAACTTGATGTATGTGAGTTACTCAGATCTAAATTTATGCGTTACCTTTGCCTTGAATTTCTGAACATTTGACTATAATTTCCATCCTACTCTTTAAAATTCCAATGAACTGAGATTTCCGCCGCTGGCGTATTTCAAGCAATCAACCGCAACAGCAAAAAAATATTCTAGACGAGTGAGTATATAAAATGTATGATAACAGGCAATTAATTTTTAATTGGTTTTGCCATAATGTTCGTTATTCTGCGTCAATTACTCAATTACTGATGTTTAAAATCGCCTCTAGTTTACTGCGATTACTCTCGTAATTCATATGTTATTAGCACTTAGATTTACCTGGTTGTCTTAGCTCTAGAGGTTGTGATCTATATAAATATACCACTGCAAATTCACTTATTCAACTACACTGTGCAATTATATACATGAATAATTATCATCTATATGCATAATAAGATATTGGACATTTGTGTATTATAATTTGTGAATTATATGTTATATTACTAATACACACATACACTCACGCTTAGGTCTAATATACATACATATATATATATATATATATATATATATATATATATATAAAACCGTGTGTGTATGTATGCATATATGTATGTATGTATTATGTATATATATATATGCATACTGCATTTCACCAGGTGTAGGTGGATCACTCAATTGATAGTAAGTGTGCACCTGAGACAGCTGCTTTGTTGCCGCTACATTTGTATGAAAGGGGTGATTTTAGAGAGTATCAAAGTGATTTGTCCATCGCTTTAGTAGCAGCAACTTCTTTGCCAATAATGACAAGCCAATAATGACAAGAACTGAGCAAGGAGGCAGTTCTCAATTTTTACTAGATCCATAAAAAGCATGGATTGCTTTATAGAAGCCATTAATTTTTTTTTTTTTTTCCAACTAGGTTTTGTATTTCGCGAGCTCGTTGCTGAAACCACTCATTTTCCATACCGCGCAGGCTTTCTGTTATAGACGACAATTTCTATATGCTTGTATACTCATTTCCTTATGTACGTTTGCAAGACGCTTTCCGTGTAATTGCCTCTTGTTTAACAATTCTGATATTTCAATATTCTCATCAAACTAGTCGTAGAACTTCATTTCGAATGTTTGATCATTGGTCATCGTGGGGGCGTAGCAGCTTACAGGGATGAGAAAATTGTGTTCTTTTGTTGGTTGTCTTAGAATCATAAGTCGATTGTTTATGGCTTTTGGGAAGGCAGTGAGATTCTTTTGCTAGGCTATTTTTTTTCACAACACTTGCCATCCTTACACTTCCTTGACCAGTAGAATGTGTAGCCTGCCCCATTCTCCTTGATTTTCCCAGTCTCTGGTTATTTTGTTTCGCTGTCAGCAGCCATATCAAGGTTGTACCTCGATAATCATTCACCAAGAAGGGCTGATCTTATGGCAAATCTATCAACTCTGTTGTTATTAAGCAAAGTGTGTGAATTCTATGCACAAAGCACCAATGGCATATGTCGTGTCCTATTATTTAGGCCGCAATTAAGGCGGTGATCTGGCAGAATCGATAGCACGCCAGAAATAATGCTTAGCGACATTTTGTCCGTCTTCACCTTCTGAGTTCAAATTCTGCCTAGGATGGACTTTGCCTTTCATCATTCGGGATCGACAAAATAAGTACCAGTTGAATACTGGGGTCGATGTAATTGACGTACCCACTACCCTAAAAATTGTTGACGTTGTACCAACATCTGAAATCAATATTTGGACCGTAATATTGGGATCATGTCAGTCAAGGTCTGCTTACCTGGAAAGAATGAAGCAGAAATTTTGAGGGACACCTTTTCTAGCCTCTTTCTCGTTCTAGAGAGGTGAGTTGTGTGTTCTTGAATAGGGCTGCTCAGACACCCAGGGGTTTGCCAGAGCTTAGTGCTGCTTTTTCACCAAGTAAGACCAAGTGAATGAATTTGTGACCGACAGCTTCCAACTTTCTAGACTTGCTGTGACCCCATTGCTACAGAAATTCCAAAGAATAAAGCTGTACAGGGTTGCGCAATATTTTTGAGGTGAGGTAGAATTGCACATCAACTACCCCACCCTCTCTTCCTACTTTTCTGGTATCCAGTGACAAGACAGAATCAAAATAACTCAGAAAAAGTGCCGGATGCAGGAGCGGCCAGAGACATAACTGTACTATGCCTATAAGGGTTCTACTTCTGATTTTCTTTTAGGGTTTATTTCCTTAGCCTATGCTTAAATAAGTACAATCTACTAGGCAGCAGATGGATTTCGCTGTGGTTGAAATCTTTTAAAATGAAGAAAGATCTTAAACAAGGCTCGTCCCACTCTCTAAATAACGCATTTATTGCCCAATAAGTAAAACTAGTCAACAATATTAGATGTAGATGAAGTTGCAGATGTTACTTCAGAGTTTTTCCTATCTCCTAGAGAAATGCCTGAACAAATTTAGGGGCTTCTCACTCCCAGTTGCTGGTCGGACTTTGACTCATCAGATTTCATACGCCCTATAATACGTTTTGTTCTTCATCCTGCAGAGTGTCCAACAAGAAGCATTCTCCTTACCAAGCAGGCCTGGTTGTCTCCTGGTTTAGTCGCCGACAGCCCGACCATGCAACAGGTTACATGTTACGAGAAACACTGAAAGTGACCTGACGCAGAATGAATGAATTGTGAAGACAAAACATTCCTAATGTCATTAATAAATGAGTGTTTAGATGTGTGTGTTTCTGTGACATTTTATTATCTTGTATATATAGAGCGAGGAAAAGAAAGACTTCTGGAATAGGTGATGGACGTATAAGTGATCCTCGAATTTTGGGAATAACAGAGAAGAAAAATCATGACGAAAGAAAAGAAAAGGGTGCAGAAAGTGAATAATTAGACATGCTGGTAATAGGAACAATAAAATGAAGTTAGGGAAAGAATGAGTGGTGGAGAACATTCGGAAGTGGGAGAGAAGTTAGAGAGTTACTTATCTGAATTTTTCCATTATTGTAATGTGCTATTCCGAGAGCAACTCCAGGAGAAATAAGAGAGAGATTGTATAAGACATGTTTATATATAGGGGATGAAAGTTAAAAAACGGAGGCGATCCTTGAGTTTTGGGGATTGCAGAAAACGAGAGATAGAAATAGATAGATAGATAGATAGAGAGAGAGAGAGAGAGAGAGAGAGAGAGAGAGAGAGAGAGAGAGAGAGAGAGAGAGAGAGAAAGAGAGAGAGAGGTGAAGTTGGAGAAATCACTGTGAATGCAATTCAAATGACTATCAACTGACTAGGCCAGACATGTCAAACTTCCAGCCCGTGCAACAATTTCATCCAACCTACGAAATCATTTTGATATCAGCATGAAATTGGTCCAAATGGCGGCATCAGCAAATAGAGTACTTTGCTGCCCTCAGCAACACCCATGCCTTCTTGTTACAACTACACATACATAGTGTGTGAGTGAAGCAGGCCATTACATAATACATAGCACTTATTGTGGCAGAGGAGATCGGAAATCAGCCCAGCCATTTACCGAAGGAGAGTTTGTGAAGAACTGCGTGATTAAAATGTGTGACGTTTTGTGTCCAGACTAGAAGCAACTATTTACTAATGTGAGTATTAGTAGAAATACGGTTGCTGATTGGGTGTATGAGATGGTCACTGATTGGGTGTATGAGATGGTCACACTAAAGTGTGCTTTAAGTTTTGGCCCCCTGTGCGATTGAGTTTGATACCCCTGGACTAGGCAAAAGTAAAACCAACGCAATTCCTACCGAGATCTATGAATATGGTGGACGGAAAATACAAGAAAACTACTCGCCCTATATATGACAATGTGGGATCACGAACTAATTCTACAACATTTAAAAGATGTCTGCATTGTACACTTCTATAAAATAAAAGGAAACACGAAACAGTGTCAAAGCCATAGGGGCATATCATTCATGTCGTTCGCAAACTCTTTTCACTGGAGAATATATTGCTATCGGATTTGTTCTCGCTCTTTCCTTTTCCGACTTTTTTCTCTTTTCTATTTGGACGAATCTGATAAAAGCAAAGATTGATAACACTCAGAAACCAAATGTAATCTATGAAAAAGCAGACGAAAATAATGTTCACCATCTGTGAATGCATTAAAATAGTACAGGTATGACTGTGTGGGTAAAAGAGTGCACTGGGATATTAGCCGAATGTGTGGGTTCAAAGTAGCAGAAAAATTATATGTACATGAATCAGTTGCTCTGTGATACAGATTAAGAATTATAGAGTTTTATGGGACTTATCCATATAGATTGAGCACACTATTGAAGCAGGAAGACTGGATATGATTATAACGTACAAAAAATAAATCAACAATGTAAGGTCATAGACGTTGCAATGCCATATGACAATAGAGTGGATACCAAAGAAATTGAAATTTCAAAAGATTGACAAATATCAGGACCTAACTAGAGATATGAAGAAATTGTTGAGAAAAATAAATGAGAAATATTAGCACCTTGTCAAGGAAGATGAGGAGATTGTTGAAGACAATTATTCTTGTGATAATTGTTGCACTCTTATATAAAAGGCTGAAATTGATGAGACTTGCATTGTCGACCCGTAGGAAATTGCCATTCTGTATTCTACAAGAATCCCAAGGTTCTAACATCTGAAGAAACTTTTCGTCACCAAACCACATATGATATTTATATAATAACAGTGATTTAATGATAATTTAATGATAGGTACAAGAATACAAACGTACTGAGTAGATTATAGCACTGCGCTGATAAATGAGAAGCAAACTTGATATCAGCGAGTTGCCTAGGTCAACGATTATGCACCAACTCGGATGTCATTATGACTCAGAACACTTATTTAGTTATAAGCTTCATCCTGCTCCTTACAAATTCCAATAAAGCACTATTTCCAACGCAAACATATTTCAAGCGAACAATAGCAACAACCACCGAATGATATGCTAGGTGAAATCGTATATAAAATGCCCATTAACTGAAAAATAACAAGCAATTAATTTTTAATAGGTTTGGCCATAACGTTCGTTGTCCTGCGTTGATTACTCAATTATTAATCTTTAAAACCGCCGCAAGTTTGCTGATTACTATGCTAATTCATACATTATTAGCACTTAGATTTAACTGGTTACCTCAGTTATAGAGGTTATCAACTGTGTAATTATATTGATACAATATTAACTTATTCATCCACAGCGTAATTATATACGTAAATAATTATCTGTATGCATATATGCATATTGGGCATTTGAGTATACGTATTATATGTGGTTATGTAATGTGCCAATATATAATACTTACATATATACATACTTGCATATGTGTGTGTGTGTATACATATACACATTCCTATGTATAAAGATATATATATATATATATATATATA
>NC_068983.1:31450506-31458148 GCF_001194135.2 Octopus bimaculoides
CCTGTATATGCATGCATGTATACATACATACATACATACGTACATGCATACATACATACATACATAAATCATGAGTTAAAAAAGAACAACTGTTGCATAATTATATTCATCTCTTTCAGTTACGAGAACACGGCACCAGTAGCGAGTATCATTCTGTGTTCTCATACACTCTTCCGAGCTATAATGAAGTATTTTTATTCAGGAACGCATTTAAATGCACATACACTAATATTCATACACACACACACACACACACACACACACACACACACACACACACACACACATGCACACACATACACACACATGCACACACATGCACATACGCACGCACATGCACACGCACACACGCACGTATGTATATATATACTCTGACATAAATGTGTATATAGTATCATATACAACCATTTTATACACACACACACATATGCATACACTATACCTAAATATACATGCATGTATGCATACATATATACATACATATATACATCCAGACACACATAGCTATGCATATATATGTGTGCATGCGGGTGTTAGTGTGCATGTATGTGCGTGCATGTGTGTGTATACGTATGTGTATATGCATTTACATATACATATATGTATGCTTATATGTGTGGCTGGATGTCTATGTGTGTATACATGTACATGTATTTATATGAGAATATACATACATATGTGAGTCAATATACTTACATACATTCATAAATAAATAAATATATAGACAGACAGACAGACAGACAGACAGACTGACAGACAGATAGATAGATAGATAGATAGATAGATAGATAGATAGATAGATAGATAGATAGATAACTCTTCGTCGTGGCTTGTAAGACTGTAAGAGTATATAAACTGGCACACTTTACTGAATGTCGTGTTCTCGTAGGTGAGAAAGCTTGAAGCTTATGAATGTAATTATGTAACTTTTGTTCTTTTGTTAATCATTCATCAATATTTTGTCTGTATTTATGTTACTTTTTATGTGAGTCTGGATCGGATGATATCTGTGAATTCCCAAAACGTCACAGGTGGAGTTATAGATTACCAGACGTTACTAATATATTGAATTCTAATGAACGGTTATTCGTTCTCTTATGGCGAAGCTGAAGTATATGTGTCTGTATGTGTTTGTATATATGGATACTGGAGAGAGAGAGAGAGAGAGAGAGAGAGAGAGAGAGAGAGAGAGAGAGAGAGAGAGAGAGAGAGAGAGAGAGAGAAAGAGAGAGAGAGTAAAATAGATCAGAAAGCCGTTGTAAATATGAGTATGAATGTGTATGCATAATGCCCCTTGTGGGCAATAAAGAAATTGAATGTATATGTATATGTACATGCGTACATGCATATTATCATCACATAATTTTACGTCTATTTTCTATACTGATATGGACAGGACGGGTTTTTCGCCTTCCGAATCATCTGTTTGATGTGGACGCTTTCGCAAACAGTTCGAACATTACGTCTTGCTCCTACTTTTCATTTGGAATGGTTTTGACGTTTGATCAACTTTCTTATCACCACTTCTCAGGGTGCATTCGGTGTATTTGTTCAAAGCTGTCTACATTAGCACAGAGAAACAGGAGAGGAGTTTAGAAAGAGACGAGGTGAGACCAATGTGTAGAGTGATCCTATCGCAATAAAGAATGATATGAGACAGGGAATGAAGGGTTGACGTATTAAAGATCGAGTGTGATGGATAGTCGTAAAGATGTCGGTTTAACATTGTTGGTGACCAGAGCGTAGTATCGAGTGACGAAAATTTTGAATATTGCAAGCAATAAACGTTAATAGCCTTTGTGTGTTTCTGAATGGCTAATTATGTATCTTCCGCGCTGCAATCGCTTTCTGGGAAGGTATTCAAAGTAAGCCTTTCGTGTACCGTTGACACCGCGAATATCGGAACTACGCCCTAGCTTCTCGGTGCAGTTGTTGTTTAGGAGATTGTTGTCGGGGATCTGGAATTACATGATCACTTTGAAGGTGTCTGCACCAGTGCTTTTGTTGTGATTAAATATTTGCAAACCTATAACAAACCTTAACAATGTTTCTGTCCAACATTTTGTGATATTTAAGCTGATTGGGAGAAGTATCAATTAGGGTGAGGAATCGTCTAATTTCACTAGTTATTGCATCGATACAATATAGTGAACCGAGCCCCAAGAATATACTTTGGGTGAATTCAATGAAAGTAATATTTTCTTTAAAGTCATATCTCACTAGAGTGACTCTGTTAAAGGTGGTTTCATCAGAAGATAGCTAGAAATACGCCTACTTATACAATAGGCGATTTGCTTGATAAATGATAGTGGATTATTTGGACTTTGTATTGGCGCTCCTTCATTAGGTTTATGCCAGGGCAAGTTTTTTGCCTAAAGTATAGTGACTCCTTGATAGTTGATAATTTCGAGGCTGGTATTCAGTGACTTTTCAGGTTGAGCAAATATTCTTATAAGTTTTTGTGAGGGTGTGTGTAAATGAGAGAGTGTGTGTGTTTACGTGTGTGTGTGTGTAAGAGAGAGAGAAAGCGAGAGAGAGAAAGCAAGAGAGAGAGAAAGCGAGAGAGAACGAAAATGAGAGAGAGAGAAAGCGAGAGAGAGAAAGCGAGCGAGAGAGAGAGAAAGCGAGAGAGAGAAATAGAGAAAGAGAGAGAATGTGTGTGTGTGTGTATGTGTGTGGCCATTCACAAAATATTTTATTCAACTCTTAGTATTGAGTCATCCCCTCAGTAAGCGTTACATTGTTATTTTTAAAGTTACTTTGAGATGACTTTATTTTAACACATGTGCAAACACACATATACACGCACATACACACACACACACATACATACACACACATGCAAATGCACACATAGGTATATAAAAAAATTCACGCACGTGCACGCACGCACACACATACACACACGCAACTATCCTTTTACATTTGCTTGTATCATATATTGCTTCTGCTTTCTATTACAGATCATGTGGCTGTGCCTGAGTTCAATGCAGGAGCAATGGAAAATTGGGGGCTGGTTATCTACCGAGAAACAGCCTTACTTTATGATCCAGACGTGTCATCAAGTTCTAATAAATATATGGTCACGTTAATCGTTGCTCATGAAATCGCTCATACGGTGAGTAAATACACATTTCGGTGTCTAAAAACCAATATATACCTATGATCGTTCGTTGATTCTGGACTGGAAAATTTTTACTTACGTAGCTAAAAACTGTAGAGTCTTCGAAATATGAAATAATTCTTCAACAACATTACTCATATGCAGATGATAACATCCTTCACTCCCTCCCAACTTTCGGCTCTTAAGTGTCAACAACATGCAACTAGTGGCTCATGTAAACTCTGCGCTGAAAACATGGAGAGAGACCTCAAAAGGTTACATCGATCGTTTGTCCTTCAAATGCACAAAGGTACAAAAACTGAACTTGTCAAAGAGTCAGTCTCATACTCTACCAGCTCTAGTCATGACCATAACAGTTAGGTATTGTAATCACAAATGATCTCTTCTGGCGATCCTACATCCGCAACATGGCAAAACCTGCATCACGAAAAATGGTAATTTTCGTTAGAGCCAGGAAATATTTCAGAGTCCGTCATTTTCTTATTCTTTTCAGTACTCATGAGAGTTCAGCAGTGGAACGCTGTGCTTCATCTGAGATAACACTGCTGCGACACATACGAACATCTGTAACCATATAAAAAAGTTGCAAACCGATGAATGATGATGGAGTTACTCACTCTCATATCTCAACCTCTTGTCCACTAACGTGCTGTCTCCACGCTGAATCCGTTTCTACCACTACTACAGTGGCCTCTACCCCTCTGGTCTGGCTGGTCTCATACCATATCAACTCTGAATAACTCACACATATCTCATCCTCCTATAACCCATATTGTGTCCACCTCACTAGGCACCACATTAACTCTATGTACAATCATTCTTCCCCCAGAATATAAGCCTTCTGAATTTCTTTTCTCTAACCAAGAGTTTCCTTGCAGTCGTCGACTTGCAATTCAAGAACATGAAGCCTATCAACTTGACTGGTTTCGAGGTAGCTCGAACACAATTCCTTCCTGTGTATAACTCATTATACACAAATAGACATACACATATGTATATACAAATATGTATTATATATATATATATATATATATATATATATATATATATATAATATGGATAGCGTTTTGTCTCAATAACTGATGAGATGCCGGAGCAGACTTCAGCCCCGGTATCCGAAACTCTGAGTTTTATTATGGCAACCAACTGGTGTCAGTCAATTGAACTAGTCATTGGATTTCCGTCATGGTGGTTGGCAAAAAGCTTTTAAGAGGTTACATTATAATTAACCTAGTATTTTATAGAAAAATAAACAACACCGGTTTTAGACTAGAACACGCACACACGTGTACGTGTTTATTTAGACGATAGGTAAATGTAGATAGAGATATGTGGGATCTTTAGGTCGACACTTTATGTTCAAAATTACCGTATGCTGTTACAGCAGAGTGGTGATCCTTAGATTTAATAAACATCATTACTGCCAAACTTGTTTCTTCAAATTTAATTGCAGAACTGTTTTTTTTTTTCGATTTCTTTCGTCTCCTTTTCATTCTTAGTTTATCATTTTTTATTGTTACTCATTTTTTTCTGTCATTTCAGTGGTTTGGAAACATGGCGACCATGAGATGGTGGGACGATCTTTGGCTTAACGAAGGGTTTGCCAGTATCCTAATGTATTTCGGAATGAATCACGTACACCCAGACTGGGATGTGGTATGTAAATGCATGAAGCATCGCGATATCCGAAAAATGTTGAATTACATACGAATTAAAATTATTTTGATATATTTATTGCTTTTGTTTGTTTCGCAGCCACGTGATTATTATTTTGATATCAGAAGGACTATCATTGCAGAAACGCTAGAGCACCGGACAAGTGTCCGGCAATATATATTTAGTTACGTTTCTTTTCCTTCTGAGCTTAAACAAGGTCGATAAAGTAGAATGAGTTTTACCAATTTGTATCATAAACACTAACTGTGAGAGGTAGTAACAGTAAGCTTGAATGCAACAGTCTTTAAATCTAGTGACGAAGTCATAAAGATCTAACATGATGGTGATGTATCAAATAATCTAAGTAATAACTCATATATCGTTTTGCTAATCCTTTTCGAAGCTACGAGGCCCCATAGGACCTGCTCTTATCAGGTTTTAAAGTGTTAAACCGATTAAAGATATATTACTCTCGAGATAGGATGCTGGTCTTTAGTAGGTAGACAGACCTGCTGGGTTGTATAAACTTTATCTCCTTGATAGAGTAAGGTGTAGTTGTGTAATTAAATAAACCATTGAAATACTCAAATTTGACAACGTTATTACTGAATTTATTCACAACTATTTGCTAGCTGTTATATTGATTTATTGATTAAGGTTGAGGTAATTTTTCACCTTTCATAAATCCTGGTGGTAATAAAACGCACTCCAGTGATATGTATGCAACGATTCAATATAGCTTTCCTTCTGTTTTGATGAAAGTGACCTTCTATATGAGAAATATATCACTACTTGGTAGATCATTGACTTTCCTTTCTCATTCAGGGTAGTCGAAGGTAGAGGAGACATTATAGAGCCAGATAAAATATTTTATAGTATTCGGTTCCATACCTTTGAATTCTGAGTTTAAATCTTATCAATACATTTTTGTCTTTCATCTAACAACATTCAGTAACATATGGGCCAGTTATATAGTAGGATAATGTATAATTACTTATAGACTATACCCTACAATAATTAACCATGTATCTGAAAATGAAACCAATAGTTTAATTATGTTATGGTGAACGCCATAGAGTGCATAATAAGGACCCAATGATTTTAACCTCTGAACCAGTTTCAGTTTTCAGTTTGAAATTATTTCACTTCACATGCACCATTAAAATCTTTTTCTAAAATCATGATTGTCAAGGCACCCTATTTTTCATCTCTTAAATATATGTGTACTCTAGCAGCAGGTCAAATGGAATCATATTTTAGATGAGTAGATATCATTTGAGTTAATGTATTGTTTCTTTCTTCTTTCCAGTTTTCTATTCTCGTTGTAGACGAGATTTTACCAGTGATGGTTTTAGATGCACTCCTTACTTCACACGCAGTTTCTTCTCGTATAGAGAATACGGACCAAATCATCCAGTATTTCGATAACATTTCCTACAACAAGGTATGCTTCAAAAAGCTAGTCTTTTGCCACGTTGATTTTACACAAAATACCTTAAAAGCTTTATGATTGGAAAATTTGACAGACTTGGTATGCACCTAGTATGTATCAAGATTACATTTTAATGTAAAAAAAAAAAAAGGCAGTTAATTTCATTCGATTCATGGGAGTTATTTCTCGACCTGAAAATTGAAATTTGCAATTTTGAACATTCGTAGATGACCCTGCCCAGCTAGCGCTATGGTGTTGACCAAAAATCATTTTTAAAATCTCTATTTAAAGTAGCACAAGGAAAATAATTTTACAGTTTTTAGTTCGAGATGGAGAGGCAGGCGTTCCATAGTCTTAACACTGTCGCCTGAGAAGGGATAGATATGCGTCCCATCAGTCAACCGAATTTTATTGCAGCAAAATACGGTATTTGGTTAACGTAATGTATTATGGTAACTTTAATCAGATCTACTTTCCTATCAGTAGAGTCACATCAAGATTATTTTCTTCCACTCCCTCTTAAAAAATCTATTTCTTGTTTCTGTTCACTTCCTTTTCTGAATATTAAACATCGGTTACATTGAATGATGTTGAAATTTTATAATAATGAAGATAGGGAGGGTGGTGATTAGTGATGGCAACGATGATTGTAACGCTATCTTTATTTATTTTCTTCATTTTGCTTTTATTTCCAGGGAATGGCAATATTGCGGATGTTGAAAGGTTTTCTCGGCTGGGAAGCCTTCAGACGATCGTTGCAGGTATAGAAATATTTTTTGTTGTTATTTACAGCAGTTATTACTTATGATCTTCTTCACTGTGTTTTTCCATTGATCTTTGCTACCACTACCACTATCACTGTTACAAAAACAGCAACAACAACAACTACTACTGCTGCTGCTGCTGCTGCTGATATTACTATTACAACTACTACTACTATTACTGCTGCTGCTGCTGCTAAAAACAGCAACAAAGAAATAAGCTGAAATAGAGCTAAATAGCGGAAATAGAGCTAAATATAAGAGCAATGCTTAAACCATTACCTTACAACATTTAGCATTTCTGTATTGCGAGGAGGGATATCTTCTTTTCAAAGAGTGAGAAAAACGAAAGATGAAATTTTCTGCTTTCTCGACAAATAAAATCTGTATGGGATAATTCAAAAATTTCTCATCATTTAATTATCACCAAACTACATCTCTTGTTCTATCTCTCCCAAAAATTGTATTTTCATCCGAAATATCAGATTATTAAACGCTTTAAGGTAAAAGCTTAATCAATTTAAATACAATCATTACTCAAATCAATTGCAGTAGCCTTCTAAATCAGTTACATACACATACACACACACATATACTGCAGTTTCGTCCAAGGTAAAATTTGTTATGGACTTGCTGTGTTTGAATACGCAATATATATATATATATATA
>NC_068983.1:31458804-31469095 GCF_001194135.2 Octopus bimaculoides
TATATATATATATATATATATATATATATATCAGAGGGACACGAAATATCAAGATTTTATCTTGGACGAAAGTTGCAGTAACTTTCCTGTCAACGGTGTATGCATATTAAGTATGATGCAGGTGTTGCCACTTTAATTTAATGTTGCTTCAATTGCTTATACCAGATTATTTATTCAGGCCTGCAGCTATTCTCAACACCCTGAGTATATGACTCACGGTTTCCGATATTGGAAAGGACAGTTCACATCTAGGCATGTGCCTGGCTACGAGTGCACGTCATTGACAAGACCCATCGTAACTGAAATGCATCTACCGTTCTCGTTTGCTAGTGACACAATTTTTCGTTTCCCTCCGATATGTGTGCGCCCGTGCGTGTGTGTGTGTGCGTGCGCGCGCGCATAGTTTTTAAGCACAGTAAGACTCTAGAACAGTTTATGACGGACGAAAACCGCAGTAACTTGCCTGTCAACGATATATATAAATTATGTATGATACATCGATTGTTACTTTAATAATATTGTTTCAAGTGCTTACGTACATACATACATACATACATACAAGAATGCATATATACATGCATACACATGCATTCAAAGAAATACACGCACATACATGCATACATACAAATATATCAATATATTTGTCTAAGTGTATTTTAATTTTTATGAACAAGAGCGCCAAATATCATGTGCACTATGTACTTGTAGATTAGTATTTAATGATTCCAACGACCTCAGTGTTTCAAAGACATGCATTTTACCTAATTTTTCAAACAAACACAGACACACAAATATGCATATATATATATATACGACAGGCTTCTTTCAGTTTCCGTCTACCAAATCCACTCACAAGGCTTTGGTCGGTCCGAGGCTATAGTAGAAGACATTAGCCCAAGGCACCACGCAGTGGGACTGAACCCGGAATCATGTGGTTGGGAAGCAAGCTTCTTACCACACAGCTACGCCTGTGCATATAGATATATTTGTTTTCGTGACCAGTCATAATAAAAACAATTTTACATCAATCTGATGCGTTTTTGTGTACGTTTTGTATACGTTTATTATTCTTATCCAAGAATATTACTGACAGTAACTTCGAAGTTTTGACCAGCTAACCCATCGTCCGACGAATAGTAAATGTGTGCGTGTGTGTGTGTGTGTGTGTGTGTACACATATACATATAAATGCGGACCCACTCACTGTGTTGTCATCACCTGCACATCTCGTTTTGACATCTACAAATTGCAACATCTATTCGCTTATATTTAGTTGATATTCAGAGCTTGTATCTAACCAACAGCTTCACGACACTTTCACAATCGTTGCTTATAGAATATTTTTTGCATATATATGGTTAAAGATAGGTAGTCGCATGAAATAAAATTACAAGAGATCGTTACAAAATTATACAAAACATACGCTACAGAAGTGTAGTGAAACGAGAAGAAGATGGGTGAGGTAGGGATAACAGTGAAAATATGACGAATAATTCTTTGAAGCTTCCCAAGAAGCAACAAAGACATCACTGTGACAATCGATACAGAACATATCGCAACTATGACTGATTCCTTCAGAAATCGCAGTATTTTATGTCCGTACATTAAACACAAAAGCAGGCCTACCAAAATAGTACACTGACTTTCTCAGGAATCAATAAGAGGTTTTTGTGTTATTCTTGCAATACAAACAGTTATCATAATAGCACCGTATCCTTCTATGTATCTGCCAACTTGAACTGAAACAAATGTATGTACGTTTGTCTTTCTGTCTGTCTGTCTGTCTGTCTGTCTGTCTGTCTGTCTGTCTGTCTGTCTGTATGTATGTATGTATGCATGTATGTATGTATGCTATTGTGTGGCAGTGTTATGTTCAGTATTTAAAAAGAAAAACTTTTATAGATATAAGCAAGGATTCTTGTGTTTGAGAAACTCAAACATCAATACAGATAAAGTAATATGTAAATGTGTATAGGAGTTATATATGTTCCTGTCAATTTCAAACTCTTTCTCACTCTCTCCTCTTTCTTTCGACTGTTCTCTGGCATATCATTTGCGATCTCAATTTCATTATTTTCTATTTTCTATCACACATACACACACAAGCAGATAATCTATGTTTCGTGTTGTTTTTGTGTGTTTGTGGATGTAAATATGTAACTCCAAGCATGTATGGACTTGCCAATATATATATTTACTTATAAAATCTTAACAAAGATAAACATCTAAGAAAGACTATGTTTAATGTATACGTACGGTTGTGATGTATTATTACCCCTTGCATCTCCTCGTCTTTCTTTCTATCTCTCTCTCTCTCTCTCTCTCTCTCTCTCTCTCTCTTTCTCTTTCTCTCTCCTCTCCCTCTTTCGTTCTCTCTCTCTCTCTTATGTAAACATACAGAGACGTATACATACACACACACACACACACACACACACACACACACACACACACTCACAAACGTATAAATAAGTGAAAGTGCATGCATATATATATATATACCCGCAACAATGAATGTTGGTATATGTACATTTCGATGCATACAAAATGATTGCAAATACATACACATATCTATGTGCGTGTATGTATGTGTACATATATGTATGTATATATAATATACGTACATATTCATATGCATTTTATGTATGAGTAAATATGTATGTGAACCTCTTATATACAGTGCATGTGTGTGTGTCTGTCTTTGAATATATATAAGAAATATATATACTTGTGTTTGTATATGTGTGTGTGTGTGTGTGTGTGTGAGAGAGAGAGAGAGAGAGAGAGAGAGAGAGAGAGAGAAAGGCAGAGACAGAGACAGGGACAGAGAGACAGACAGAAAGACAGACAGAGAAAACATGAAACAATGGCAATTATTAAGTACACATCATCGGCAAGTATGGGAGACAATTTTGGATATGCTTAGATGTTAGGAAGATCCCATCGGATGGTATTAATTAACCTTGAACGTACTGGCCGAAGTATTGTGGTCACAATATATTAACGTTTCATTCATCATGCCAGCACAACAAATTTTTCTATAATTTGACGTATCTAAAAGATGCATTAATATATATTTTTTCAACTGTGCAGGATTGAAACTAATTTTCCGTATACTAATGAAACAACTCTTGAAACTACTTTCGCTCATCACGTGAACGATTGAACATCTATTTGTTCACTCGAAATGCCAGAAAAAGCAATCAAATTTCTCAATATGATCACACCCTATTCTTCGCCGTAAATTCGTTATACTTCTTCACAGGTGTTCCTTCGGGGTAACAGCAATAGTATTGCTGCTGGTGTTGATACTCTGATGCGAGCTTTCACAGTTTTCATAGTTTTCACTGATATTATCAGCCTTCTTACTCTTGTCTAAAAACAAAATCTGTTAATTTAACGAGATGCTGGTAAAATTGTTTTCAAACTGTGGTTGTGAATGTTTTTCAGACTTATATTATGCAGCCATTTCTGTCGGGACAATGCACGGAGATACAGAGCCGATAAAGTTGTTTTATTGACGATATTCATGTCAGCCTGTCTACATTCTCGTCTGCCTCAGTGGCAGTTTCTGGCTGGTTTTAAATATTGTCAGAAAGATAACTAGCATCTCAAGAATCAGAATATTCATTGCCATCTCTGACAGCCATGTTTCGAGCAAAGAAATATACCTGTTGCTGCATCTACTTAGCTGTGAAATGGCTCATGTTTAGGTGAGACTTGTCTTCTGTGTGTGTGTGTGTGTGTGTGTGTGTGTGTGTGTGTGTGTGTGTGAAGATGATAGATTGGTAGAATCTTTAGAGCGTTGAACAAAATGCCTATTTATTACGGTTCTTTATTTTCTGTTTTAATCACTCTGAGGTTGGCATTGCTTTTCAACGCCCCATGGTCGATAAAATATAATACTTGTCAAGTACAAGCATAAGATAGATAGATAGATAGATAGATAGATAGATAAATAGATAGATAGATAGATAGATAGATAGACGACAAACATATATATATATATATATATATATTTATTTATATGCATGCATAAATGCATATATACATATATACATATATACATATATACATAAATGCATGCATATATACATACGAGGGGTGTTCATTAAAGATTTTTCCTGACCCACTTCCAGTTATTGCAGGTAACGGAACTTGTATAGCTATAATCATACATGTCTCTACATGTCACATTGTAAATTGCGGCTTTCCACTAGTATTCGTTTGTCTTTTACGGCTGCTGAAATGGACTAGGGTGTTATAATGGAGGCAGCTGAATGCAGATCAGTGATCAGATTCTTATAATTGTAAGGTCATACACCAAAAGAGATTTTCGATGAGATGAAAGAAGTTTATGGTGACGATGCACCATTATACGACGGAGTCAAGTACTGGCATCGCAAGTTCAAATGTGGTTGGACATCGGTAGAAACTGCTCCTATTCCTGGGCGACCACATTCCGCTATTGATGACGACACCATCCATAAAGTGGAAGCCGCCATTTTAAAGGATTGCCGCATAATTATTCGGTAGCTAAACCAAGATGTGAAGATAAATGTAAGATCCGTGGAAAAAATCATTCACGACCATTTGCACATGCATAAGTTGTCCACACGATGGATTCCCCGGATGCTCACACCTTGTAAGAAGCAGGAACGAGTCAATTGCTCCCAGGCTCTTTTGGCAATGTGCCATGAAAACGAGTGCTTTTTTCGGCAAACTTATCACAGGATGAAACATGGGTACATCACTATGATTCTGAGACTAAAGTCCTATCGAAACAATGGAAGCATGATAACTCATCACCTCCAAAGAAGGCTCGTGTCCAACCCTCAGCAGGTAAGGTGATGCTCACAGACTTTTGGGACCAATGCAGAGTAGTGATGGTGGATTAACAATTAATGGGACATATTATGCTTCTCTGCTGCATAAATTGCGGGATGCCATCAAATCAGAGAAGCGTGGCATGCTCCTCCAAGACAAGGCCCCAGTTCACAATGCGCAGGTTGCCCGGATGAAAGCACACTCTTACGGCTATGAAATCCTTCCTCATCCGATCTCTTCCGATCTCGCACCAACTGACTACCATCTGTTTCCACCTATGAAGTCTTTTTTGAAGGGGAAACATTTTTCGGATTATGGTAAACTTATTTGCGAGGTGAAGTCTTGGCTCCAGACGCAGCCTACCGACTTCTACAGACGAGGTCTTCACAGCTGCATAAAGCGATGGGAGAAGTGTGTCACCATTGCTGGTGGCTATGTAGAAAAGGACTAATAATTATGTCCAGATTCGTTTATCCCAGTCCTAGGGAAGTGGGTCAGGTGAAATCTTTAATGAACATCCTTCGTATGTACGTATTTTATTTCTCTATTGCCCACAGGGGGCTAAACATAGAGGGGACAGACAAGGACAGACAAAGGGATTAAGTCGATTACATCGACCCCAGTGCGTAACTGGTGCTTTATCTATCGACCCCGAAAGGATGAAAGACAAAGTCCACCTCAGAACGTAACAGCAGACGAAATACTGCTAAGTATTTCGCCCGGCGTGCTAACGTTTCTGCCACGTATATATATGTGTATATAGTATGTATGTGTCTATGTATGTATACAGGTGTATACATTTACAAACACACGTATTCATGTGCACATACAAGAAAATAAGTTTCTCTTTCACAAGAATAAAAGAAATGAAGTTTAAATAAAATTAACCACTTTCTCAATTTCATGATTTTGAAAAGTTTTATAGTTGTATACTTCAAGTCTCATGCTGCTGTTTAACAGGAAAACTATTCATCTTTATTTGTAAGCTAATACCGTAACAAACATTTGATGAAAGCAAGTCTTATAAGGAAAATTAAAATTATAATACTTTAAACAGCCTTCTTTCATCTAAATGCTCTAATACTATCAACTTTCAAATAAAGATGAATAGTTGTTATAAGTTGCAAATCAAATTAAGCAACCAATAGTTCTGAAAACAGTTTTTTCCCACTATTCTCATATACATATACATATACAAACCAGTGTGATTGCTTTTCTATATATTGCGAGCTTGGGTAAACTATCGTTATGTCTAGCAGACGAGTATCCACCAGTCTCCGAGCTAGAATAGTAGAGTTCTCTTCCCGCTTGCAATACATATCGAGTACACTGAACAACCAGCTGGAGGAAACGTCTGGAGTTAAGACAGCAGTATCATCTGTTCTTATAGAACACTTACGTTTAGGTGACAACAAACATTACTTCTCAGAATAGATACTGCTTTCATCTCTAAATTTTTCTTAACGAACTAGTTTGATATCTATATATACACAGAGAGAGAGAGAGAGAGAGAGAGAGAGAGAGAGAGAGAGAGAGAGAGAGAGAGAGAGAGAGAGAGAGAGAGAGAGAGTCTTGTACTTGTTTCAGTTATTAGAGGGTGGTCATGCTGAGGCACCGCTTTGAATAATTTTAGTCGAATGAATCGACCCCATTACTTTTCCTTTTAAGCCTGGTACTAATTTTATAGATCTCTTTTGCCGAACTGCTAAATTACGGGGACATAAAAACACCAACACCGGTTGTCAAGAAGTGGTGGAAGGACAAATGCAGACATAAAGACACACACACATAGATATATATATATACATACATACATTCATACATACATACATGCATACATACATACATACATACATACATTGAGAATAATAAGGTAGTCAGAATGTTGGATGATTAAATATATCTTTATTTACATTTTTAATGCTTTCTTCCGTTGGTTTGTAGATATACACGAGATCTACAAACCAAATTGTAAAATTGACTTACCTTATATTATCATAAAATTAATTAGAAATATCAGTTTCAAATATATCCAACTGTACCAAGGATATAACATTTTCCAATATACATATGTATATATATATATATATAAAACACACATACATACATGTAAACATGCATACATACATACATACATACATACATACAAACATACATGCATACATACATGTGTGTATGTATATATATATATATATATATATATATACATACACACTCATACACACACACACACACACACATACATACATACATACATACATACATACATACATACATACATACATACATACATACCGAAATAGGATTCAACATCATTATAAGTTCCAAAATAAGCACCAGTCGAATACTTGGGTCAATAAAATAAAACTGTTCTATCCCTACCTTCCAAGAAAGAACTGAGGGTGATACCAGTTGCTGGATACCTCTGATCATCGAACGGTCATGCATTTGATTATGTACACTAGGCCAGGATAAATTACTACGACTACTACTACTACTACCATTGGCAGCAGCAGCAGCAGCAGTAGTAGTAGTAGTAGTAGTAGTAGTAGTAGTAGTAGTAGTAGTAGTTGTTGTTGTTGTTGTTGTTGTTGTTGTTGTTGTTGTTGTTGTTGTTGTCGTCGTCGTTATTACAAAATTTAAGCACACTTCATAGAAGAAATTACATAAAACTAGCGACTATGAATAATCTACGCCGGATAATTGTGTGTGTATGTACGTGTGTGTACGTGTATGTATGCGCGCGCGTGCGTGCGAGTGTGCGTGTGTGTGTGTATGTGTGTATGTGTGTGTGTGTGTGTGTGTGTGTGTGTGTGTGTGTGTGTGTGTGTGTGTGTGTGTGTGTGTGTGTGTGTGTGTGTGTGTGTGTGTGTGTGTGAGTGTGTGTCATTGTTCAGTTTCATTTCAAGATTTCTTGCCGACAAAGAGCTAGTTTTTAACCTAAGATCCAAGACTCCGTCATTAGAATTTCAAAAACATGTAAATGTGCAGTATTGGGAGTCAGTGCATGTGCAGATTTGTATGTTTTGTTTTATGTATGTGTTCTCATGTATAGCTGCAAGTCTAGACATGCATATGCATACTTAAATGATAAAATTCTGGAAAGTTTTACAAATATTTACAGTTCAAGTAGTCTTCGAATCAGCATTCTCTTCTCTGGTTTTGAGAAATCTTATTTCTCAAGATTGTACTTAGGCAGTGTGTTACATATTCCAGTGCCCCATTTATTATAGGTATAAACCCGGGTAGAGTAACTGTAGATTTCTCAATAGTTCAGTATAGGTATTTTTGCTGATCTTTAGCTTTATGTTAACATCCGCTGGGCAGCTGATTTCCACTACTGCACACTGTTTCTCTTCTCTGCCCCAGATCACTATGTCAGGTTTATTTTGTTTACATTTTATTAAGGTTTTCCCTGAGACATCCCACTAGTACTCCTTCTTATTAGGAGTGCCTATGATCTCTACCATTACGTGGATTCTTATTTCTTTGGCCTCGGGGTTATTCTTACGACGGATCTCATTATACAGTGTCTTGGCTACATCAAGTCTCATCGGTAGATAATACCACAATGACATTTTCAGACAACTACTTATGACGTTGGTGATATTTTCAGTATTAACTCCACAAAGTCTGCATCGGTTATCACGTTTTGATGCTTATCTTGAGTATTTGTCCCTTTTGTGCATCAAGTATATGGTTAATATTTCCTGGTCCTGGATTGCAAACGTATACCCTTCACAGTGAGAGTTAGTAATTTGGTTGTTGGTCCATGATAGACTACTTTTATGATCAATGTTACTGTCATTCTGGAGCTTTCTGCTAACATATCCATGCATAGTCTTCTGATGATATGTTGCGGTAGAGTCATGCGACTTTTATGGGCATGTGTTCAAGGTTATAAAACAAAGAATATTGCTCATGATGCTGCTTTCCAAATCCCATGATGATATCTGCCTCATGTATGCAAACTTCGCTAAAAGATGCACTTCAACACTTAGTGGTTAAAAGATTTTACCGACGGGATATGATACGACATTCAAAGACAGCCTTCCCTTGCTTTTATTTTAGGTAGAGACGGTCTACGTCGCTGTTGATGTGAAAATTATTTGTACTGGTCATGTATGTATGTATGGATGGATGGATGGATGGATGGATGTGGTTGCAAACTGTTTTCTCTCTGTAAAGTCTCCTGTAATAAGTGATATAGAAGACAGATTTTGCAACAATTGTTGGCTCTATCAAACAAAAGGGAAGATAATTTCATGAATTCAAAATCAAATCTCCCAAAGATAATTTACATACTCAGTGGATATGAAGTCTGATTTTATTTACAGGAAGCTGTGGACATATTTCGAATATTTGATCTCATTGGCATAGTATAACCTATTGAAGCCTGCCTAATCAGTTGACAAGGGGGCTTTTTTTTTTCACATATAGAAAAAAAAAAGTTAGATCTTTGCCGTTTATGTTGGCAATTTTTGTATAATTGAAAACAATAAATTGGTCTGGGGGAAATAACTTAAATTTGTTAATGACATTTCAATTTATCAAAAAAGTTTTACGTTCGGCATTCAGTACATCAACCCTTAACTATTCAAATGAAAATACTAATTTTTTTTACCATAGATCATTCTACGCTTTAATTATACAAATTAATGAGTAAACATTATTAGAAATTCATTTTTCAAATGCAAAATACAACAAAACTTATTCAATGTTATTCTTGCCTGCAAACAAAGACCAGTTTTCGTAAGTTGGAAAGCTTTGTTCGCTTTTCCTTGAGAATTTTTCCTCTTTTGCCACCATGTGTCCAAAAATTTAAATCGATATTTCGGGTACAGATTTCAAAAACGTCACCCATTGTGTATGAAAATTAACCCCTTTTAGTTATTTCTATTGATTCATTTAATTTTTATAATTGTTACGACGTTTATATATGCTTAGGTACGCACACACATGCACACACATATACATACATACACATACACACATGTTTGTATGTATATATATTTATGTGCGTTTGTATATACGAGGGGGTGCAGAAAAGTTCCCGACTTTAAGGGTATGGTTAAGGGTCTGGCTGGAGGCCCAACTTTCCGAGTTGCAGGGCTTAGGAAAACTGAAGGACTTCCGCAATGTGTGAATCTAAGAGGGAAATAAGTTGAATAAATAAGTAATCTTTCTGTATTTTCTTTTATCTAAAGCCAAGAACTTTTCAACACACCCCCTCGTATGTATGTATGTATGTATGTATGTATGTATGAATGTACATGTGTATCCCTACACACACGCACACGCACGCACACACACACACACACACACACACACATATATATATATATATATATATATATATATATATATATATATATATCGTTGCTATTATATTAAACTGTCGTATGTCCAAATTTGGCCAAATGTGTTTTTTTTTTTCAATATTTATTTTTGCTTGCAATAGCCG
>NC_068983.1:31472867-31473808 GCF_001194135.2 Octopus bimaculoides
GACGGTGGTGGCGGGGGCGGCGGCGGCGGGGGGCGGCGGCGGCGGCGGCGGCGGTGGCACTGGTGGTAGTAGCATTATTGTATTGGTGACGGTGTTGTTAGTGTAGGTGGTGGCAATGGTATTGGTGGCAGTATTGTCATACTTGATGGTGGTTTGGTATTTGTGGAGGTGAAGTTATTGGTGGTAATGCGTCTATCGATAATGATGGTGTTCGTATTGGTAGTGACGAATTTATTAGTGATGGATAAGTTAATTCTTCTGGTGATGGATAAGTTAATTCTTCTGGTGATGGATAAGTTAATTCTTCTGGTGGTGATGTTGGTATTGAAGATTGTGATTTAATAGTACTATTGATGGTGGAGGTGACAATATTGGTGATGGTAGTTAATGTAATACCAACAACACCACAAGTAATACCGACACCAGAACTATCAACAGCATTATTATCACCAATAACAAAATCCACATCACCAGTACCATTACCACTAAAACCAATACTTTTACTACCAAAACTGCCATCACTACTACAAATATCATCACCAACATCACCAATAACAATATCACCGGCACCAATAAAATCGTTATCACCAATATCATCAACCATAATCAATATCAACATAACCATCACCAGTACCATCACTACCAACGCATTCAATATGGCTAATAACAATATCATTAACACCATTGCCAGTACTAACATCGTCATCAACAATGCCAATATCAACATCATCATCACCAATAACAAAACCACCAACGACTCCAATGCCCCAATGCCACCATTACCAACACTATTATCACCAACACCAGTACCTTCATTACCGGTACAATACATTAACTACTATTACCACTAGTATGCAAGTATGGTTGTCGTGTTGGCATTAGATAACCATACTGGTGGTGGTGGTGGTGGTGGTGGTGGTGGTGGTGGTGGGTGTGGTGGG
>NC_068983.1:31473939-31478258 GCF_001194135.2 Octopus bimaculoides
GGTGGTGGTGGTGGTGGTGGCGGTGGTGGTGGTAGTTATAGTGATGTTATTTGTAATAGGAGTAATGGGGTTAATTGTAGTAATGTTGGTGATGGTGGTTAAAGTTCTTAATCGTATGAATGGCAGTGATAGTGATTTCATTTGCAACATCGGTGTTTGTGTAGGTAATATGATGCTGATATTAATGATGTTTGTGATAGTATTGATGATCGGGCTGGTGTTGTCGTTGTGGTGGTGATGGTATTGGTATAGATAATGATATTGGTGGCGGTAAAGGTGGCATTTGAGGCATTAGTGGTGGCGATAGTGGTGATGGTAGACATGTAACTTCTGGCAGTAGTACTGGTATTTGTGACTGTGCTGTTAATGTTGGTATTGGTTATAACGGTCATGATTATGGTGATGATGCTGTTAGTACTGATTACGGATGTGTTTTTCGTGATAAATTGTATGATTGTATTACTTATGTTAGTGTTGATGTTAGTGTTGATAGTATTGGTGATGGTACTAATAGTATTGGAGATAGTGATGATATTGGTAATGGTAATCATAGTACCACTGAGTATAGTGCTAATATTAGTGATGGCGGTGGGGATATTGGTGACGGGCGTTATTAATAATGATGACATCGGAGACAGTGACGCTGATGTTGATGGGGCTGCTAGTACCGATGATAGTAACATTATTGGTTGTAGTGATTTTATTAGTGATGGTCATCATAGCATTGGTGATGGTGGTGCCACTTGATGCGCTGAGAAGCGTAGCAGGAACTAAAGCTAAAACAGAAGTGCTATTACTGGTATCGGTGATGGTAGTAAGAATATTGTTGATGAAAGTAATGGTTTTGGTGATTGTGTTGGTTGCTGTTGGTGTTAACAGTTGCTCTAATGTTATCCTAATTTTGAAATGATCAGAAAGCCCAACCTGGATATATAAATTATTAAATTGTGCTGTTAATCAAAAGGTCGGATATTTGAATCCTATGATTTATGCTGCTTAGTGTGTGTATTACTAATACGCTTAACTCCTGCAAGCTTCGTAGCTACTGTGGTGCAGTCAACGATGTAAATTGCAGGAATACTATATAATTAAAGAATGCTTCATCAAATTGTTGAATTGATTTCGATTATACACGTAAATTTTGTATAATGAGTAGTGATCGCTTAATAAAGGACAGCGTATCAAGTACGAAGATCTGTCGGTTTACACACTATCACTGCTAATGTGTAATATCTGCAAACAGGACACATAATTCTTAAGTTCTAATTAGAATTGTTGACTAATATTGTAAAGTGCAGGAAGTGGCAGTTGCATAATAATATTTACGAGCGTCTAATGGGCACATATTACTGAGGTTAAGGTCATCTCTTGTTGTTAGAAAGTTCCATCTTAAGGAGAAACGGAGAGAGACGTCGATTAAGCAAAGCACCCTTCATAAAATATGCCTTCTAGCAGGAACCAATGACATATGGTTGTATGTGCAGTGATGTTTTTGGAAGATAGAAAACCGTATAAGATGGAATGAAAATATTTATGGATGGATGGATGGTGAATAAATATATGTATAAGTATGTGTGTGTGAGTAAATACCTTCCAATCCCTGATAGGTTTTAAACAGTTGGTGCAAGGTACTCAGCCTCACAGGCAACGCTATTTAATACTAGTAACCCTCGTGCTACAGGTATAATGCAACACAACAACAACTTGTCTCATGATCGGGTGGTTAGAAACTGAACTTCCACCGCCACCTAGTTTACTAGATGAGAAGTTTATGATCTAAAATATCTCAAAAGATGAAAAAGCCTATCGCGAAGTAAGTAACAGTCAATCATATTTGGAAAGATAGCCACAACCAGGTTATTTGTATACTGAAACACACATTGCTGTATTCCTACAAGTCATCTTAAGTTATGGTTTTTAGTTGGATTGGGTGAATATTTCGGGTGCTTTAATGCGCCTAGTCGGGGCTTCTCTCTGTTTGAGAATGAAAATGTATATGAAGAGTGATTTGTTGGATCAACGTCCGTCTCTTTTTCTCTTAAAAATAGGCATTTTCCAGCATCAACAGTTGGTCTCAACTTCAGCAATATGAGTTCATTCAGTATATACATTTACTTGCATAAGTCGACATAGTGTTTAGTGCCAACTCGCGCACCTTGGGTTCTTATTATTCTCAACTTCTTTCTGAAAAAGCTCCAACTTCTGCTCCAATTTCAGTCTGAAAAATCGTCATCTGTATTTTATGTATAATTCCTTCTATTCACAAGTCAGTTATCTCTTAATTGGATAGCACCAGCAAAGACTTCAAGTTATTCTGGCTTAAATTTGACTTCCACAATTCTTTGTGTTCGCATGCTGTCTCTACCACTCGCCAAAGTTCTTCAATTGCCAGTTGTTTGACTATCCCACGAACCACACTTAATATAATTATCTTAAATCTTCTCTATTGAAGTCATCGTTTTCGGTTATTCTATGCACACAACCTTCTTGGCTTTTGTACTCCTACAACGAAATTGTTGACATAGAATGGTCGTTTTGTTTGCTATTGTAAATTCTCTGCATCATTCAGTATCCTCATATACTTGATCGACAACTAACTTTCCAAAAGCTTTTATACCTATTGCTCACTTTCAGCTCCAATTGTCATAGTTTCTGTTCTCGATAGATCGTCTGACCTCCTGCCTAATAAAGATACACATCACACATCTAACTTCTAAACAACCTTTAGAAAAAATGTTAATACTTCAAACCCTGCGTGTTCTACGCTCACTGTGCATAGCTTCAAGTAACCCATTTGAAACTGATGTATTTGCACACTGCATTTCTCACACAATAACCTAGAATCATAAGTTATTGCTCCAAGTAATTCACTTGCTGCAAAGTAAATCAGGAAAGCAAAAGATCTCTTCGTGTAATCACATATCTCGAAAAGTTTCTCACTTCCCAAATTGCAACACAGCTTTCTGATCTATTTCCAAAATATCTATATGAAATTTTCAGAATCCTCCAATCTTCAGTTCAAACTGAGCATCAACCGCGTTGGTGCCTACAATCTAGGGAACCATACAAATGCAATGAGTGCTGCCGCTCCTCTTTGGCTACTTTATCTTATTTTTAAATTTACTGCTAAAAACATTCCTAAAATTCTAGACAGGTAAGTGGATTGGGATGATCTAGCAAAAATATTGGAGGTTTCAGAAAATAAACGAAACACATGCTGTATCTAACTTCTCGCCCTCTACGTTGGAAGTCCAACTCTTTTACTTCAACGCTACTTCTAGCCAATATAAAAAATATTAACTTTTTAACAAACTATAGATTTGTCATGCATTCTCTCTATTATTCTCGTTCTTTTTAACAGGCAAATTAAAAAGCATTAAAATTAAGAAGGACTTGGTTGTGGGCCCCTAAAAATATCCTCTATATGACATGTTTCCTTGTCCTGGTAAAAGTCCTTTACACTTAAACGTTTACCATTATAGGCAGCATATGTAACATTTAATATTAACAGTAAAAATAACATGGGCAAATCAGGCTCTATAAATATAGACTATAAACTGTCTCTGAAAATAATTGCGGTTACTATAGTCTCTGGCATATCTGATAGCATATACAATAAATTTGAGGTAAACCACGCCTTTATATAATTGATGAGAGACAAAATTCAAGACTATTCGTTAGCAGTCATCGTCAAACTGTTGCTTTATATATTTGAGGTAAAGATGCTTTCATTTGTTTAAGCATTGCTTATGTTGTTGTTGCTGTTATTATTGTTGTTGTTGCTGCTACTGTTGCTGTTACTGTTGTTGTTGTTCTTGTTGCGCTAACGCGTAGATGAATATACAATTCTAGTATCTCTCAGTATGTTTATGTGTATATGTTTATACGTATGTTTGAGCACGTTTGTGTATTTGTGAGTGTAAAAGTGTTCATATGTGATCGTGAATGTGTACGTCAAAAAGGAAGCATTCAGTGCAGAATGGAGACTGTTTAAAAATAACGCTACAACATCTACAGATGCAGTCTGACGATTCATAAACTAGCATAATAAAGGAAAGATTATGAAAGGAAAGAGTGAGATTTCAAGGAAAAGTGGTAAGAGGATGTTTGTCGCCCGTGTGATTGTGTCTGCATGCATATTGAAAGTCAAAGATATATATAGATATATATCTTTGCTAAATACAAAACTACGTGGAAGCCCGTCGTATATATTATATGCTGCATATAAATATGTGTGTGCGTATTCATGTATATATGTATATACAAACATACATATATACTACTTACACATACGTTGTAAATATATATATATATATATA
>NC_068983.1:31479236-31479671 GCF_001194135.2 Octopus bimaculoides
CTCCACTATTTAAGTATTACGTGTCAAAAGTGAAACAAAAACACTCATGTCAAATACTTTCACTTTAAAAATGAAACTATTCTACTAACTGAAACAATCACATTTCGATACTGTAATTACAGATACTTTCAGAGAGAGAGAGAAAGAGAGAAAGAGATAGAGAGAGATGTATATGTAACATGTATATGTACACGCTATTCCACTAACTGAAACAATCACATTTCGATACTGTAATGACAGATACTTTCAGAGAGAGAGAAAGAGAGAAAGAGAGAGAGAGATGTATATGTATACATATACATGTATATGTACACGTATATGCATAGATATATATATATAGATATAGATCTATATGCATACATGTATATGTATACACATGTGTAGATGTATATATATATATAGATGTACATGTAATATGTACACATATATACATAT
>NC_068983.1:31479681-31496926 GCF_001194135.2 Octopus bimaculoides
GTTTTTTTATTATCACTGCGACACACATAGTCCCCAGTTGGTAACATTGATTTCAAGGCCTTCCTAGATGAGAGACTGGCATTCCACTTAATGTCTATGTTCCATGCTGGCATGGATTGGATAGTTATTAATGTAGAAATATGGTATCGTAGCTACTAACAGTTGAGGGTTGCGTAGTCTAGACGGCGTTTTTAGATTTCATTATTCTCTTTAACCCGGGAAAAGCCGGGTATTTCTGCTAGTATATATATATATAATTGATGAGGAAAACGGAAAATGGATTTGATACGAATCTTTATTCAATACAATGATCGTTTCGACCCATCCTGCAGCTGCTCCTTACGGGTATTGTGCATCTAGTTGTGTTGCACCGATCAGTGCAGTCTGCGTCACCTCAGATGTTTGGTATAAGAAGATAGCCTACTACATATACTGAGTTCCTGGGTGTACCCACCTACTCTGAGCGAGGAACTCAGTGTATATAGTAGGATATCTTTTTACACCGAACAGCTGAGGTGGCACAGACTGCAGTAATCTATGCAACATATCTTGATGCACAATACCCGTAAGGGATAGCTGTAGGATGGGTCGAAATGATCGTCGTGTTGAATAAAGATTCGTACCAAATCCAGTTTCTGTTTCCCACATCAATTATAAACTAGACGAACACTACAGAATTCCTGACGTAGACCCAGTGAAAATTATACTGTAACTCTGGATGACATTAGGTAGCCCAAAGGGTGAATGTGTATTAATCAGCATACGAATAGACGTATACCCAAAACCCAAATAATTACTCTGTGTGTGTGTGTGTGTGTGTGTGTGTGTGTGTGTGTGTGTGTGTGTGTGTGTGTGTGTGTGTGTGTGTGTGTTACGCTAAGAAGCATGTCATGCTAGGAAGCGGTGCACGGTACCAGGATCTTCGACTCAAGTCAAATACAACAAATTACTTCAAATTGTCGTTTGAGTACCACATACATGGATTCTGGACTGGCTATTTTGTACAGGTATCGAGTCGTATAAATTGTAGCAAACCAAATGGTGATATTTTGAAATCATTAAATACTTGTTTTAGGTTTGCGTAATATATAATAGAAAATGTATCCATTACGTAAGACCTTTCTCAGTTAAAACATTTCAAAATATGAAACAATTCTTGAAAATATTTAAGTTTATGGTTTAATTACCAATGCGAAACCGATCGGCTCTAATGGATCTATAATACTGTGTACTGAGATTAATACTACATGTGCATATAAGAATACACATACATACATATGTGTGTGTGCGCGTCTATCTGTCTGTCTATCTGTGTGTATGAGTGCGTATAATTATGTGGTATTGTGCGTCCTTAAGGAAAGTACTTCGTTTCACGTAGTTCTAATTTACTGTACTGTGTTACAGACAAGTGCCGATGCAACCATTTTTCTTTCCTCTTATCCGAGATGTACTGCTGGTTCAAAGGTAGGAGAGCAAAAAAGTGCTTATGTCTGCTGGCGATTACATAGGCATCTAAAAGAATTTGCGAGATCATTGTAGATTCTAGTGAGTCATACTTGCAAATGACTTTCTTTTTATTACATTTTAGACAACGCATGTATGTGTATAGATAGATAGATATATGGGGAGGTATGTGTATGTGTGTATATATATAAATATATATATATATATATATATATAAATTCAAATTACGATAAACGTAAACAAACAAACGAAGTTTGCTTTTAGAAGCGTTGAGATGTCTTAGAAAGTTAAAGAAGTGATTTTAAATTCTGAAACACAGGATAATGCTAATAATATAGCTTGAACAGGATAAACTACGCCTATTTTGCAGAAAAAAGTGTCGACAGCCAGCTTACATACACACACACATACACACATATCTATATGTGTAGATAGCTAGGTAGATGGATAGCTACACGTATTTATACATATGTATACATACGAAAATATTTATGTGTGTATGTGTGTGTATGCGTATGTGTGTGCATGCGTGTGTGTGTGTGGAGAGAGAGAGAGAGAGAGAGAGAGAGAGAGAGAGAGAGAGACAAAGGACATATAGAAAGAAAGAAGTGTATACAATTGGTATGCAACTGGAAATCAGCGTTGAAGATGTAATAGATAATATGGAGAGGTGGTAAGGTGAGAGGAAAATGGACCCAGAAGTAAGTCAGTTGAACGCGAATGGAGAGTAGGTAAAGTTGACTTCAACGGTGCGTTTGAGGCAGACTTGAGCTTGGAAGCGTATATACCTGGAATGAAGTGTTGGATGATATAGTGAGAGTGTGTCACAAATTCATTGTCTAGACTACAGAGACATCGGTGGCGGAGGATTTAAGAGCAAACGATGGAGTGTTTTGTATTGGTAGAGTTATAGCAGGTGATACTGAGGTAGGAGAAGAAGTCGATGAGCTTATAAAAGAAAGAATAGGTGAGAATGAGGGAGGGATTATTGGTGCTAACGGGGATGTCCCGTATACACATATGTACATCGTGGCACTCTGTCAATTACGATGATGAGGGTTCCAGTTGATCCGATCAACGGAACAGCCTGCTCGTGAAATTAGCGTGCAAGTGGCTGAGCACTCCTTGACACGTGTACCCTTAACGTAGTTCTCGGGAAGATTCGGCGTGACACAGAGTATGACAAGGCTGGCCCTTCGAAATAAAGGTACAACAGAAACAGGAAAAAAGAGTGAGAGACAGTTGTGGTGAAAACGTACAGCAGGGTTCGCCATCCACCCCCCTGCCGGAGCCTCGTGGAGCTTTAAGTATTTTCGCTCAATAAACACTCACAACGCCCGGTCTGGGGATCGAAACCGCGAATCCGCTGCCCTAACCACTGGGCCATTGCACCTCCACATATGTACATACATTGCATGGACACACACACACTTGCACACCCACACACTTGCACACCCACACTCTCACATAGTATACATACATTCACAAACATATACCCATATATCTATATATATTCATACGTTGCGCTCATACATGTATATGTATGCATATGTGCACTCGTGCTTTTATATATGCTTTCATGTATGTAAGTGTTATCTCTGTTTATTTGTGGGGAAATGTTTTTAAAGAAGTCACTTTCTGAAAGCAATTAAACGTTAGCTATGTACGACTTTACAATGTTTGGTAATTAAGTTTTCTTAACAGATAAGAAAGGACGGATAAAGGAAATGATTTTTTAAAATGATGTTGTAAGGTGGAGCGTAGGAAATCATGAGTAGACAAGTTTCCTGTGCGGCTGTCTTTTGACTAGCAAAGCATTTTCTTTTCATCTTACATTGCTCGACTGATTTAGAATTTGTTCGATTTGAAGTCATTACTAATTAAGATGAAGCCTAAATTCTTCGATTCATTGCTGTTATCGCTATCGGTTTCGGTTAGATAGACAGAAAGGACGAATG
Source organism: Octopus bimaculoides (assembly GCF_001194135.2). Taxonomy (NCBI): domain Eukaryota; kingdom Metazoa; phylum Mollusca; class Cephalopoda; order Octopoda; family Octopodidae; genus Octopus; species Octopus bimaculoides. Next base: position 31,483,104 of record NC_068983.1, read on the forward strand.
GACAGACAGAAGACAGATAGATAGATAGAAGATAGATAGATAGAAGATAGATAGATAGAAGATAGATAGATAGAAGATAGATAAGTAGAAGATAGATAGATAGAAGATAGATAGGTAGAAGATAGATAGATAGAAGATAGATAGATAGATAGATAGATAGAAGATAGATAGACAGACAGAGTAAGAAGAGTTAAAAACTGAAAGGTAAGAAGAGAAGGAAATCTGCAATAATGAAGAAAGCTAAGATAATATTAATAAAAGTCGTATAGGAATGTAAAATAGAAAGAAAGAAGGAAAGAAAGAAAGAAAGAAAGAAAGAAAGACTTGGTGAGAATTAAATGAACTTAAAATTATTTTTCATTTTTCTTAAAATTTCCTTTCAAATGTGTACGAAGTTCAATTTGAAATAAAATAGCGTAATGGTTCTCGAATTACTTGTATCGATGATTATTCCCGTTGTTAGATTAATGGAAATGTATTATAGTATATCACAGTATTCAACCAACATGTGTACCCTTTCTGTACTCTACTAACAAAATAGTGTGTGTGTGTGTGTGTGTGTGTGTGTGTGTGTGTGTGTGTGTGTGTGTGTGTGTGTGTGTGTGTGTGTGTGTGTGTGTGTGTGTGTGTGTAATGTTAGCCTTTAAGATACAGGTACATTTATCCGATGAGCTTCTACTTGCAATGCTTGTATCAACCGGAGCCAAGATAGAAGACATTTGCGCAGGGCGTCGCACTGTAGGTTCGAATGTGGAAGATCATGATTGTGAAGTGAACTTTCCAAACATTCGACCATACCTATACCACAAATCAACACTAAGTCCTATGAGAGTGTTTTTTGTTAGTCTGAGACAAATTCTCTAACTCATGTGTATGAATGCTGATATTCATCCCTCACTTTAAACCTAAATTAATAACAATAGTTCCACTGATTTTGATGCCCACTGCTCACTGGTACACCATGTGTGAAGGCGGGTGGCTTAGTTAGGGTATTCGGCTTACGATCGTAATCAGTTCGATACCCACCGACGCGTTGTGCCCTTGAGCAAGACACTTTATTTCATGTTGCTCCATTTCTCTAAACTGGCAAAATTGAGTTGTACCTGTAATTCAAAGGGCCAGCCTTATCACATTGCGTAACGCTAAATTTCCCTGAGAACTACGTTAAGGACACGCGTGTTTGTGGAGTGCTCAGCCACTTGCACGTTAATTTCAAGAGCAAGCTGTTCTGTTGGTCGGATCAACTGGAAACCTCCTCGTTGTGACCGACGGAGTGCCAGCTATGCCATGTATTGCATAGCTAATATCATAAAGAGAAATGGACAGAGACTATTGTTTGCTTTCGTTGTTGCTTGTTGCACGGTAGGTGGTGGTTATGGTTGTTGGTACAATGAGCCGTAGAAAAGCGCTTAAAGGAAATGTAAAACAAATAAATTCAAAGATGAAGTATCCGGTGGCATAACAAAGCTAATTGTAAATTTAACATTAATTACGTGATCCATTGTTTAGGTAGTGCCTAGTTGCTTTTTATTTTCGGTACACAGATGTTCTGGCTGCCATTTCAAGATTATGAGTGCGCATGATGTTGGTATGAGTGTTGGTGTTCGTCAGTGTATCGGTGGTGCTTGTTTTAGTGATGGTCATTGTGGTGGTACTACAATTTATCAATGTACTGATGGTGGTATTGGTATCGGTGATGGTCAATGTGGTAGCGGTGCTAGTATTTGTTTTGGTCAGTGTGGAGGGTTAGTTGTAGAAGTGATGATAGTGGTAAATGTGCTGGCGATGGTGCTGATGCTAAGGTTGGTGATGTTGTTGGTATTGATGGAGCTGATGCTGTCGGTGCTTATAGCAGTAGATGTGATGAAGCTGAAGGATCGAATCTTAACTTTGCTTTTGTAATTGTAAAAACCACTGGAGAGCTGATCTTTATGAGAAAAATTCATAGAGACGATCTTATATTGACATGTCCATGTCCACAGGAGGATTCAACAACACAAGCTTATGAAATCCTTGTAGAAAATGCAATGTTACACCTTCCTGCTACATACCTCTGTGAGCTACATCACTTTCCATGAACCAGCGGATCTCTCTTTGTTTGCCTACAAATAGCAAACAAATCTCTTTGAAATCATGCTTTATCGTTTAAAAACTACAGTTGATAAAATTGGCTTTTAACATTATTTGGTTATGTGACCCATTGCTTCGGTAGTGTGAATCATCATAAGTCTGATAAGCCAGTGACTAATTGGCGTAACACAATTTGAACCAACCACCTCTTGAATGAGTGTTTTGTGCACCATCGAACCAACTATCCATGATTAACGAAAGGCTTCTGATTAATACATTCTCCGTAATGTTTAAAAGTTCGTTTCGCAATCAGGTACTTCCGTATTCTATCTCACTACGTAGCATTTGGGGCAAGTGTTTTCTACTAAATCCACAGGTCGACCACACTCTGGTGCGGAAATGAATGCGTTTGTGTGTGTCGTTCATACACACATAATTTTTCTCGTCTGGCCGTAAAGCCTTTTCTGTTTGTTTTCCTGTCTTGTTTTTTGTCCGCCATGGCAAGATTTAATTTGTGTATACAAATTTAATTTGCGGTCCATGGGAAGAGCCGTTTTAACGATGCTTCCTGCCCAGCTCTTCGAAACGCCGGTGTTAAAACGGGGGTAGCTGATGAAGTAGAATGTTTTCTATGTGGCTTGTGTGTTTTCTCGTCTACGTTTTGTTTGCAATGTCCTGTACCCAGATATGCACCTATACATACAGGTGAATGTCGGTACGCACATACCTGTACGTATATATGCATATACTCATTTACTATTTGTTTATATAGATAGATAGATAGATAGATAGATAGAAAGATAGATAGATAGATAGATAGATAGATAGATAGATAGATTCAAGGTGAATATGGTACTTAAGTTTAGGCACCAAAATTAAGTATGGTATTATTCAAACAATTCCAAAATAAGGTGATTAAAAATCAAAATAAGCAACAAGCATATTCAAAGTTAATGCAGTACGATCGTTTCATGCGACTCCATTTATTTAAGTAATGTGAGCATTACATTAAATGTAAAGTGCAGAGAAATCTTCAGCTGCACAAAGATACAGAAAATTTACTGAAATATTATTTCAGTAGAAGGACATATTATTGTAACTACATTTAAACAATCCAAGTGGGAAGGAAGAATATAAAAAACCATTTTGATTTAGCCAGACCAAACAGGCTAGTAATTAATTCTAAGCAGAATTTTAACTGTCACTGATTTTATTTGGGTTTTTTTTTTTTGGTATTTTTTTGTTGTTTCATCTTATCAGACCTAATGATTTAAAGCTTATGAGGTCACCAGCCTTTTCCTTATAAGAAAAGGGAAGGGGTAAACAATATACTTGGATATGGTTATAAAGATTATTTTGGTCTTAGTGACACCACTATTATAGGTTGGGTTTTTTTTTCACTACTAGCAGACCAGTTTATAATGTAGCAGGGGAAGTTTAACATAAGGCACCTAGGTCAGCAGTGTATATAAAAAAAATTGCTATCTATGTACAGATACAGTATGTGTTTATTTATAGTTTTCGTTAATCAGAATAATGTATCAGTATTGTTTCACATATACTAAATATGGAAACTTTGAGATACCAATATTTGCTTAATTAATAATATGTGAATAATAGTGATGTAATTAATCAATACATTCAGTATGTAGAAACCATGAAGTAGTGTTAATTTAAAAAGCTTTGGTAAAGTACATTTAGACATATTTATATCAATATAAAGAACCATAGACAAAAAACCATAGATAAGATGTGAAGTTAAAAAGTTTTTTTATGTATATTGAACTAAAAATTATTTTAAATTATTTAAAAAATTAAAGTTAAAGCTATGTCTCATATTATTTAAAGGACACCTGAGAGATGAAATTTATTTTATAACTACTATAAAAAAAAACTGTAAAAGAATTGTTACATAGGATTATTATGGTTTATAATGATGGACTCATTAAGGTTTAAGAAACTGGTAAAATGAATGATTGGAATTAACATAGAATATAATGGTGAAAATTGTATATCTAATATCACATTTAATGGATGCATAAGATATAAAATTTATTTTATAACTAATGTAAGGAATTAATACATAAGGATTTACATAGTTTATAATGATGGACTCATCAAGGTTTAAGAAACTGGTAAAGTGAATGATTGGTTGGAATTACAATGGTGAAAATTAAAACCTATATATCTAATATCATTTAAAGGACATATAAGAGATAAAATTTGTTTTATAACTAATGTAAAGAATTAATACATAGGATTTACATAGTTTATAATAATGGGCTCATCAAGGTTTAAGAATCTAATAAAATGAATGGTTGGAATTAATAAAGAATACAATCGCAGTTAGAGCAATTAATAGAGAACAATAGTAGAAGAGGCTATAGTAGAAGACACTTGCCCAAGGTGCCACGCAGTGGGACTGAACCCGGAACCATGTACTTCGTAAGCAAGCTACTTACCACACAGCCACTCCTACACCTATATATATATATATATATTCACATACACACATACACACACACACATATAGGTAGGTAGGTAGGTAGGTAGGCAGGCAGGTATATAATGTGAATGTGTATGAATAGGTTTTTAGCCATTCACTAATGCACAACCTTATAAAATTTACATAACGTTTATATAACAGAATTTTATAGAGCATGTTTTATCTTTTCTTATATACTATATGAAATTCCTCACAAAAATAGAAGATTATTCATGGAAGCCATTCTTATATCGCAAAACAACGCCAAAATAAACGCGCAAACAGCACGCACATCAAAAATTAACACCTGGTTACAGTAATGAAAAATGTGACCACAACAAACAAATCAACACGTGGCTGCTGACATATAAGGCTAACGATAGAAAAAACCTTCTGGCACGGAAGTCTACATAGATGCAGCCGCTAAAGAACAACACAGGCGCCAGGTATATTCAATTCTTGAAAATGAGTGTGTGAAATCTGGGGATCTATTTTAAAACGAGGGCGCCAGTTTTCATTTATGTTTTATGTAGTGTTTTTGGTACGGAAAGACTTTCAAACTTCGTATACTTATCTATTTTGTGTTATAGAACAGAAAAATATTTTTGTATTCGAATTTATTTCATGTAAAAAATTATCTTATTTCGATAATTTCTACTAATCACTGACGTCTATTCAGTTGAAAACAGTTAGCGCTGTAACGGTGTATATCGTATTAATCCCCTAACCCTTACACTAACCCTAACTAGACTGTTAACCGTAACCGTAACCGTAACCCTAAAACTAACCCTAACTCGAGAATCCGAACTCTAAAATTGTTACGCACATAGATACGCACAGCGTAATTTATTATATAAATAATATATGCGTATAAATTACGATTAAACCGGATGAAATATGTCACAGAGAATAACATTTTTATGACCGCCCAGCAGTCACTCTATTCAGCTGAATAGACGTCAGTGATTGGTTGAAATTACAGAAATACGACAACTTTAACATGGAATAACTTGCGAATTCCTTTTTTTTTTGTTAAGAAGACTAAGAGTAAAAGATGTTTTATATGACACATTCTACCAGTGTCCCAAGTTTCAAAGTGTTTCGTTAGTGTTTCGTTAAGAAAATACTGGCGCCCCCGTTTTAAAATAGATCCAAATCTGGGAATGTGGAATATGAATTTAGGAACCTCATTGGTGTAAATCAACTATGAAAATAAAACAACTAAAAATATACCAAAAATCTAAAGTAAAATATAGTTAGAATTTGAACACAGTTTAATAAAACGCGTATAAAAGAAAAGCGAATCCCCATACATTTGAATAGATAGATAGATAGATAGATAGATAGATAGATAGATAGATAGATAGATAGATAGATAGATAGATATACACACACACGCACGAGGCACACACACACACACACGCATACATATACGCACAAGCTTATTTATTTGTTCTCTGTGTGTGTATCTGCGTCGCTTGTCTATGATTGCATGTGTGCGTCATATATCAAAGACATGCTCTTCATTCCACCATATTTCCTGTGGTCATTAGTTTTTTTTTCTTCTCACTTATTTTTTGTCACTATTTACAACCACTTTTCTCTTTTTATCCATTCCCTAACTCTCTAATTCTTCCCTTTTATCTTCCTCTTTTCTTCATACATACCATTCTCTATATTATTTTGTGTTTCTTCCTCAGACAGTGAACGGAACATATCAAATTAAGAAGATAATGGATACGTGGACGCGCCAGATGGGATATCCCGTGGTTAACATCAAAGCTGACGGTAAAGACCATTATATCATCGAACAGAAACGTTTCCTTTTGCAACCCGGTGATAAATTCAACGTTTCCGAATCGCCCTACAAGTAAGCAATTCTTATTCGAGTATATCTATAAATCTCAGAGTATAAAACAGGGATTATATATACGTGTGTGTGTTATACAATTATACAAATACACACAAATATATATATATATATATATATATAGATATATATATATATATATATATATATATATATATATATATATATACTAGCTGACGTACCCGGTAAATCCTGGGAAAGCGGGGCTTATCCCTTGGTTCCGTTCTCGTAATAGTTTCTCGCTAATCCAATAACAACGATACAAAGTATGTAGCCCTTAAAATGGTTTCTGTGCATTTACAGAGAATACCAAACTGTCTAACACAGGACCTTTTTTAGGAATTCCCAATAAGTTGTGAATACCCAAATTGTGAAGTCAGTTATGTAATAACATGAAATTAGTTACCCGATAGTAAGAATTCAAATAAAGTAGCCCTGAAATGGGCTTTAATGCGTTCACAGAGTATATAGAACACAGGAGGAAATACTAAAAAGGTATGTATACTAAAATATGAGATAATAACAATTCAAAATAAATAACTCTGAAAAGGGCTTTGTGTGTTCCCAGAGAATATTACCCTAAAGGGCGCTAGTGTTGGTATATTCGTGATTAAGTCACTAACCGAAATAAGTGGATCTATTGTTTAGGAAAACACTATTTATTTGTTTAAGGGTTGTACTGGATAAATTGTGAAAATAACACTAACACTTCAAATACTAAGAAATAGGCATACTTAATTTCATTTTTACCAAATAATTTGCGAAAATGAATGAGTTATTTCCCTTGGCTATATATAAGGATCTCTTCCAGGGGCCCTATTATCGATTTTTTTTTCAACAATCTGAGTAAGCCATGAGGTTTCCAGGCATGAGTTCTACTCACGTGTCAAGTTTAATCAAGACCGATAAAATGATGTAGAAGGAGTTAGCTAACAACTCCACAAACACACCCACAGACAGAATTTCCCACATATGTAGTATATATATATATATATATATATATATACATGCTTATATATACACACACATACACACACACACACACACACACACACACAGTATTATAGCTCTATTTCAGTCGATCATATCACTTTCGTACTGGGTACCCTGTGATAAGCGCATTGTAATATTGAATACTTTGATTAATATTTATATGTGTGTATGTGTGTATATATATTTGTGTGTGCGCACGCATGTGTGTGTAGCATTTACGATTTCTAATGTACTCAAAAGACAACAAATCTTTGTGAAGATGCAGTGTATTGTTGAAACTTCTCTAGTGCTTGACTAGGACTACATTTCACAACCTAAAAAAGATGAAAATGGAAGTTGATTCTTTGATAGTGAAGCTAATACCGTAAAGGAGTATAACCAAGTGTGGCAAGGAATTTCTGATTTTCCGCTACCACATGATAAATATTCATTCCAGACACAAATGTAATAGCATCAACTGATTAACTTAACATGATCAAAGTTATCTAATAAGGGAGCCACTTTTATTGAACATTACACAAAAACTGCGACCAATTTCCAAAATTCGATGGAACTTAAACTGTCGAATAAAGTATCAGATCTAAAGAACGCACCAAAATACGGTCACTTAACTTGAACTGTTAGTTCAATACTATATCCAGTCCACCGTTCGGCGTCTTCAGAATAATATGATACAAGGTAAAATACGTTTGTTTGATACTTTGTTACATTGTTAGAGTGTGTGCTAGCGCGCGCATGTGTGTGTGCGTGCGCGTGGGTGCGGGTGCGTGCACACACGGATCTTGCACTGTTGTGTGTCGATGAAGAATAAAGACATCAATGGAAAAGCTGGAAACCCAAACCCACAGCTCTTCAAAGATAGCCCTTTACGATATTTGTGCTGCACAAAGTTACTGCCGCCATTAGAAATGAAGTAAACCCTTGATTGACAAATCAGAAATCTGTAACCAATGAGGCTATTTTTCACCAATCTGATTCCGAGATAAAATAAATAACTTATGTCTATTTAAATTGAAATATGTCTCTGTGAGGCGACGAGCTGGCAGGATCGTTAACTTGCCAGGCGAAATGCTTAGTGGCATTTCGCTCAACTTTAGATTCTGAATTCAAATTCAGCCGAGATCGACTTTGCTCTTCATTCCTTTCTATGTCGATAAAATAAGTACCAGTTGAACACCGGGGTCAATGTCTTACCCTCTCCCTTGAAATTGCTAGTTTGTGACAAAATTTGAAACCAATATATTTCTACCCGGTGAAACAAGAGAGAAAACAACAACCAATTTAATATGGTAATTCATGATAATTCAGGAGAGGACTATCTATACAATAATCTTCTGGTTCGTTCACCTGTTATACTTTAGTTAGTTAGAGAAGTGGAGTAAAAGTGATAAAGAGAGCTGGGGAGAAACTCGAGTAGATAAGAAGAGAGAAGTATAATAATACACTAAGGTCAAATGCATCATGGGGTTAGTTGAAGGGAGAGGCGAAGGACGAGAGAAAAAGACGGTGAAAGAAAAGTGAGAGAGAGAAGTGTTAATGAAGCACTGTAGGGTGGAGACAGAAAGGTGAAGAGAAAGAGAGAAATGTTAATGACATGAAGATGGGAATTACATGGTTAAAATGTTTGTTGAAAAAGTAGGGAGAAAAAAAGAAATATAAAGTGCTTAGCAGAGAGAAATTTTAAAATCAGAGTGAAATAACTAAGCAAAATATAAATATAAATAATTCTTTCTTTCCTTCTTAAATAGGTTCTTAATCTTTTTCGTTCTGGGGAATTTTCACAAGTCCCACTAGTACAGTATAATAGTTTAATGTTAACATATTTAGTGCCAGTTAATATCAAAAGCCAAAAGCAAAATATTCTTTCGGCCTTGCATTCCGTTATAAACTTTTATGACGACCATAGCTGCTGTTGTCGTCATCGTCGTTGTTTCGTCTCAAGCTTGCTCTCGTCATAAGTGTCCTAACTCTGATCGCCCATTCTCTTTCTTTCAATCATAATGCCTTTAGGTTTTCATTATCCAATTCTTAGCGGCATTTCTTCCGACTTTATGTTCAGAGTTCAAATGCTGCCGAGGTTGAGTTTGCCTCATTCTTTTGGGGTCGATAAAATAAGTACCAGTTGAGCACTGGGATTGATACAATCAACCGCTCTCTTAAAATCGCTGGCCTTGTTCCAAAATGTAAAACCATCATCCAATGTGTACTTGCTTTCTTTTAGTGGGTAATTTGAGGAAAATTTGGTGGGTCGTATGAAAACGAAGAGATTCTTTTTGATAACGCTTCTAACCATAAATCTAACTAAATATAACATATTAGTGCTATTAGTAGTCAGTGAGGTACAATAGGAGGCCGTGATATTCTAACATGTGCTCTAACTAGTTTCTAATTCTTTCTCCTTGATTCCAGGTACATGTGGCACATACCGTTCGTTTACAGCTTTATGTCCAAACCATCTCAAACTGAACTCCACTGGTTAAGTAACTCCTCGGGTAAGTGCTTTATATAGCGTGACACTGATTTATGTACTGGCACAAACTCCCATTATTGTTTATTCCTTTTTTTTTTTTTCTAACTCCGGGTTATTTACAAACTACATAAACTCTCTGGTTGACCGTGTTTATAAGAAGTGTGACAATAATCAATTTAATCAACTGATGCAAACTTCTCATTTATTTTATTAATATAGATTATGTGTATGAAAACTAAGGTAGAATTTGAACTGAGACATTTGAAGCATCGAGTTATATATTTAAAACCATCTAATTCGGTTTTCTTTACATTTTACCACTTGCTCTACCATTATTCATAGATGGGCCACTGAGGTATTTTCTACGTCGTCGTTCGACCTGTTAGAGATATCTCACATTATCTTTGCTTATGTCCTACCATCTTGTAGCATAAGGGTTTTGTTGAGTTGTCTTGATTTCAACAAACGGACTGTCTGTCCAGTGAGATAGTTTCAATTAACGTTCTGCATACACTGATGCAGGCCAACATCTGTTACACAGTCTGGGGTAGACTACACCTGAAAAGCAACAATGGGACAGCCATGGCTGGAATGCCTTGGATCATGGATCTGCTCGATCAAGGCCGACTTGGCAGTAGACATCTTACATCTTATATCACTATTGCAGCAATATTCTATATAATAGTTCGAATTATCGAGATGCATTAGCTAAATCCCACTCAACAAACTGTCGCCCTTTTTGTATTCATCGAGGACGCTTCTGTACGGTCAACTGGCCTGTAAGAAATAGCAGCCAACCTTCCATCAAATAACACCTTATTGTCTTAAAAGAGGGAACTTACATTGGATAAAGTAATCCTAAATTGCATAATGCCATTAGAAAAAAACACTTCAAACAACGAACCAGCTCTAAAATGAAGATCACTCTTTAAGACTCATAGTTACATAAAACTGTAAAAGGGTTTTAATTCCGCTCTTCTCTCTCTCCTTTTCTTTGTGAGCAGAGAAATAATGCTGTTATATGATATCTGAAATTGATGTCTTAAAGCGAGACAAATGAGCTGGCTTGAAATAATCTTGATTCAGTGAGAGAGTTTAAATGTTTCAGTTCCTAGAGGTATTTGTGTAATCTCTTGATGCTCTTCGGATATGAAATTATTCTTTTCATTATTTAACAAACGTAGCTCTAAAGTTTCCCATACGAGTACTAACTTGTTAACCATAATTAGTGATCTGAAAGCCTTATGCTTTAAGTATAATATACAGATCACTAATTTGAACTAATACTGCTTCTGTCGCCAATAACGATTTTTTTTAAATTTTGTCTGCCGGTTAAATAGATATGTGGCATTTCAATTAGCGTTTAACCATATCTCCGGTAGCAGTCGATTTTTGCTTGGTATGCGGTGCAAGTAGATACTTGCTGCTGATGAAGTTCAAAAAAGCAGATATCCTGATTTAGCTATATCATTGTTGCTGCTGGGCGATTTTCGCCCGTTGCTGATATATTTCTGATTTTTTTTTTTTTTTTTTTTTTTTTTTTTTGCGTTATACATCTATAAGAGATGCTTTCTCAAGTCAAATACTGCAGTTTAGAAAGCGTTCAATAATATATGAGCTTTAAGTAAGATATACAGGCTGCTAATTTGAATATATACACTTCTGTCGCTAATAACGAATTGCTAAATATAATTTCACAATAGTATTATACGGGCTAAGTAGAAACTTCTGATTCATTGTCCGCTGCTTATCAAAGATATTCCCTTTGCGTATCCTGGAGATGCTTAATTCCAGTTCCTATTATAATAAGAGGATGATAGATAAATCTTCTTTTGGATACGACGTTAATCTATCCCAAGTAACTTTCTTGAATGTATCAATTATCTATTATAAAAATCTAGCTAAAGTGAAGCCAAGAAAGATTGTCTCTTGTCTAGAAATAGTCAGGCTTCACATGTAACGGATTTGAACTTACAGACTGTGAACCTGCAGTGCAATAGTTTCGTTTTGCTTCGCTTTAATTTCATATTGCTTATTCCTTTTGTTTTCTGGTTACAGATAGAATTAAAGCTACTGGAAGTGGCTGGATCTTGGGAAATGTTGATCACATTGGTTTTTATCGAGTCAATTATGAAGTGAGTATGTGGAAACAACTAACCGAACAGCTTCATAAAGACCACACGGTAGGTATTATTTCATAAAGCATTGCTTTCCCAAGTAAAGGAGAGGGAGCACTTTTACTCCCACCTAACCATAAGAATCGTCAAATAAGGGATGGGATGATTTCTTCTTCTATGTGTGTACACGCGCGCGCGTTACACCCGATTATTTTTATTGATCCGTTTAGAAACTCAAACAGGATGGTATAATTAGCTGCCAAATAAATCACAATTACTTACAACTACTCATATCGGTACCAATAATACCCGGCAATATGTTTTTGTTCTCAAATGTTTAATATCTTCTTTTTTTTTTAACTGTTACTCATTTTTTATTTATTTCTTTGGCTGGGATATGCTTAGTCTGATACAATTCTGAACTACAACATTTGACTGATGCATTGTTTGTACCTTTAAAATCACTATTCATTGCTAGCAAACTCACGGTGTTGACCGATCTCATCTTTGAATATTTATCCACAAACTCAACTAATATATAGTTACATTTTAATTAAAATTAATAATATATAACTATACATGTGTCAGTACAAATACTAAGTAATTACAATCCAAAATGAATTTATGGTATATTTTAGTTTAGTTTCTTGTTGGAAAAAAAATTCCTCAGCATGTACTGAGTTCAAATCCCACCAAGGTCAATTTTGCCTTTTATCCTTTCAGGATCGATAAAATAAAGTACTGGTCAAGTATTGTGGAGTTTATGTAATCGACTAAACCCTCCCAAGATAACTGCTGACCTTGTGCCAAAATTTGAAGCAATATTATTCATTAAACTAATGAGTTTAAATCCCGCTAAGGTCAACTTTGCTTTTCATTTTTCTTCAATTCGTTACTCATATTGTGTCAAATCACCTTAGGCTCCAGACTAACCACCATGATCATTCTTTTCTACCAGTACCCTCAACCATCATAAATATAACCATTCTCGTCGATCTGTGACACTAAGCAGAATATTGGTTTCAAATTTTAGCACAAGGTCAGCAAGTTCGGGGGTGCGGGTAAGTCGATTACATCGACCCAATCCTCGATTGGGACTTGTTTTACCGACCCAGATAGGATGAAAGGCAAAGGTGACTTCGGCAGCATTTGAAAACAGAACGTAAATATGGACGAAATGCTGCTAAGCATTTTGTCCGGCGTGCTGACGATACGGCCAGCTTACTGCCTTACTTTCAGCAGAGTATTGGCACAAAGCCAACAATTTCAAGGGAGAGGGTAAGTCGATTACATCGACCCCATTACTCAACTGATACTTATTTTATCGACCCTAAAAGGATGAAAAGCAAAGTTGGCCTCGGTGGAATTTGAACTCAGAATATAGTAACGGACGAAATGCTGCTAAGCATATTGCCCAGCGTGCTAACGATTCTGCCACCTTACTTTAAGCAGAATATTAACATCAGTTTCACCTGCCTAGTACAGCTTTCCAAATTCATGGAAACTGACCTTGCTTCCAAGTAAAAAAATGAGATTTGTTATACATAACACTAAAGTATATGATACAATATATCCCTAACAATGTTAAATTATCATAACCAGTATTGTAGACACAAACAGCAGTGTGATTAAGAAGTTCACTTCGCTAACAAGGGATTCTTGAATCGATTCCACTACGATGTAGTACTTGAATATATGTCCCTTTACTTGAGTGGGACAATGTCTTGTGATTATAATTTGGCGGGAAAAATCGTGCGAAACTAGTCATACACACACACACACACACACACGCACACACACACACACACACACACACAC
>NC_068983.1:31497318-31500868 GCF_001194135.2 Octopus bimaculoides
GCTTCTCCTCTGTTCGTGGATTTTTGCAATGGCTGAACAAAAGAACAGTGTGCTTCCGTGAAATTCTGTTTTCAGCTGGGAAAAACGGCGGCCGAAGCAGTTGTCATGTTTCAAACAGCTTACACGCTGTCATGAGCAAAACAAGTTTACGAGTGGTTTTCACGCTTTAGAAATGGTCACTTGTCGCTTGAGGACCAACCTCCTTCGGGGTAACCGTCGACCCCCCGAACGAATGAAAACATCATGAAAATTCATGAACTGATCTTGGAGGACCATCGCTTAACAATTGAAGAGATTGTTGATATGACTGGTGTGTCCTGGAGCTCCTCTCAACGAATTTTGAGCGAGGAATTCCGAATGAAAAGAGTTGCAGCAAAATATGTTCCGGTAGCTAGTGCATGCGCTCCTCACAGCCTCACAGGGAAGATCTTCCAACATATCTTTGATCTTGGCCACCAGCTTGTCTCTGGTGTTACAGGTAAAGTGGTTGGTGTCTTACTTAATCCTACATAGCAATCCATGGAATTATAGTTGGGGGAATTGAGAGTCCAGAAATTGTGAAATCGTATAGAAATTCTCCGACAACCACTTCTGACTCTTTCTGGAAGTATAGCAAAGAGCCGAATCCTATATATGGCTTTCCAACAACAACCCTTTCCAGCTAAGATTTGACCACAGTCTCCAACAGTTTCACATGACCGCCTGATTTAAGCCTAAAGCCCAGTCCTGCAGCTGTTGCATGAATTCCTGCGTGTGGGCGCAATCAGAATGCCTGCTGTGTCCCTTCCTGTTGGCCACGGCTTCGTTGTCTTTGTTGCCACTATCAGCTGTCCCTGTCACGTCTTACAGCCTTTACAATGTTCACGGATCATTAAGCAGCAACCATGATGTTAATATTTTGATACCCGGCGCTACAGGATACAGGTAACTCTTTTCCAATATTTAGATGAATTCCAGTCCTCCATTTCAGCTAACGCTTTCTCAATAACAACTTTAATCGTAATGTTCTCCAATGCTGCTGACTGTTCACCAATACATCAAGTTGTTCCTGAAAAAGGATATGTAAAATATCGTCAAATTTAGCCCGATCATCCTGAAAGTTCTAAATACTTTTACATCTAGCAATTTTACGTCTTTTATTCATCCACGAAATTTCTTAGAATCAATTATTTCCTACTTGAAAATCCCTCATGCACAACATTAATAAATGTATCGACTAAATGTTCTTGTGATGTAAACAGAAAAAATAAATTATGCTATTTCATTTCAGGTGTTTGTAGCTTCAAGTCGCGCAGGACTTATCGGAGATGCTCTCAACTTAGCTCGGTACGTTATTTTTTGTTACCTTTTTCATGTATGAAATTATGCTATTATTAAGATTTATTGTAAAGTTAAGACACAAAGTTAAAATATCTGTGTGTGCGTGTATGCATATATGTATGTATATATGTATATACGTATGTATTATACACACACACACACACACACACACACACACACACACACACACACACACACACACACACACACACACACACACACACACACACTTACACACATACGCAACATACAATTTTGATACTGTGAATAAAAACTTAGGTAAAGTGGCAAGTTATTTCTGTAGTTGCATTGTTCCATAATGGAATGAAATATGTATCAAGGTGGATGGCAAGCTCTCTGATCCAGTTTTGGTTGAAGATACTACTTAACTATTGGATATACCAGCGCCAACTCTGTTCACATTGTACTTTGAGAAGATTTTCTTGAAAGCTTTTGAGAGTTGCTTACATGGGGTCTACGTCAGATACCGAACAACAGGTTCGCTGATGGGAAAAAATGTGCATCACGGAGTGGAATGAAACGATATTCCAATACCACATCTATACAAAAAATGTGAGTCCCTAGCACGACTGAAAAGCTACATTCGGGTTGTTCATGATTCAAGGAACAATCAAGCGATGGCATTACTAGAAATCGGGTTGCATGCATGCATGTATGTATGTATATAGGTAGGTAGGTAGGTAGGTAGGTAGGTAGGTAGGTAGGTCTGTTCTTATTGGTCACTAAATCCTACTTCGAACGTCGACGATCATATTCACAACTAGTGACTGCATTTGATGCCAATGCTTAATATACATTTCCTTTATTTTTTCCTTTGTGAGGTAAGGAAATTGTACAACGTTAAACAGTAAATAGAGAAGAGATAAAAGAGTGTATGGTGCGATGTAGGAGTGGCCTTTCCCGAACGTTGTGGTGTTGTTACTGATACAACCAAACTACATTAAAATTATCTTTGCATAATTAAATTTAATTATAAAACATCTTAGTATGATCAAGATTAGAATGAAGAACGGCTTGTGAGTTGCACCAAACTATATATTTTTTCTGTGGCACTCTGCCAGCATCGAGCAACTACATCCCGGACTCAAACTGCAAACGATCGCACAATATTCAGGCCCTGCATAGATTAGCAACTAGACTTGTTCGTGTACATTTGTAACCAGGCAGGGAACCGTTTCAACTTTCGAAGCTATCCTAACGCCTCGGTATCATCTGGGTTAAGTTCTTCCTCTGGCTCTCTGGTGCCAAGGTGATATTGTCATCAAGTTGGTCGACATGCCAAGCATGGCTTGATTACGATATGGCATTCTGTCCTCTACAAAGCTGAGGCTCTTCGACAGCTCCTCAATTGTCTTTTCTACCATCATTATTCTCCTACCCCACTCCGCTCCACTATAAACAACTCGTGCCTTTCGCCATCAAACACTGGCACTTACATCGTTTTTGCCTGCAACTGCCCTTCCGAATTCAGTTCTGAGTACTTCCACTACATTCTCTTCCATTTTCGTGGTTGCGCTTTCTTCCCAAACTTATAGCCTCAACCATACTTTCCACCCCTTGGACTTTTTCTCATTTCCTTCTGACCATTTCGGACTTCTGTTCACTATAGGTTTAAAGTCCCATTGCATCGCAAGAATGGCTACCTTAATTTTCAACAGTTTCTAAACTGTCGCACTAATCTCCAGCATAATACTCCCACCCTCTCCATTTTGTCGAGCCCTACTTCATGCTAAACTGTTTCTCCTTTTCTGGTATGATCTACCAACTCTTAGGAAAGAATGGAAAATAGAAGGGATCTGAACAACGTGAACTTGTTCGTTGATATATACATAGAGAGAGAGAGGGGGGAACAGTATGACTGTGTGGTAAAAAGTTTGCCTCCCAGCTACATCATGGTATTGGGTTCAATCCCCCTGGTGAGTGGGTTCGGTAGACGGAAACTGAACGAAGCTCGTCGTATATATATATATATATATATATATATATATATATATGTAAGGGACGACCGTGCGAACTCATAAAAGGAGATATGGTGACGAATGGAAAAACAGAGGACTCCTTTTATTTAAACGAGTCACACGGTCGAACATACAATTATATATATCAATGGATGATATACATAATGTTATACGACGATAACATAGATGACCAGTAATGAAAGACCACAACCGTATTAGATGAATAACAGAGATATTTATTGTAGCGTTAA
>NC_068983.1:31502285-31514331 GCF_001194135.2 Octopus bimaculoides
TGTGTGTGTATATATATATATATATATATATATATATATATATATATATATATATGTGTGTGTATATATATATGTATATATATATATGTATATATATATATTCTTTTACTTCTTTCAATCATTTGACTGCATTCATGCTAAACCTCCGCCTTAAAGGGTTTAATTGAAGAAATCGCCACCTGGACTTATTCTTCGTAAGCCTAGTATATCGACTTCTTTTACCGGAACCGCTGAATTACAGGGATATAAAAACACCAAGTTTATAGAAGACACTTGCCCAAAGTGCCACGCAGAGGGACTGAACCCGGAACCATGTGGTTGGGAACAAAGCTTCTTACCACACAGCCACGCCTGCGAATATCACTTCGATATATATTTTGTTTTCAATACATATGCCTGTAGGAGCAGCCATCTCCCCTAACGACGGCTGCCTAATTAGCTGCCCACTAGAGGCAAACGCAACATTAAGGTTCAGACACTCACCACTTCCTCTTTTCACCTCGAGACGCCGGAGATCAAAGACATTACCTAGCTATCTCTCGCAGACTGCGGCAGCGAACACATGAACTTACGCAAACTCTTTCCATTATTATTCAATCTGTATATATTTGAGACCGAGAGTAAAGACGCAGCAGTGGATCTGTGGTAAGTAGCTTGCTAAACAACCACATGGTTCCGGGTCTAGTCCCACTGCGTGGTACCTTGGGCAAGTGTCTTCTACTATAGCCTCGGGCCGACCAAAGCCTTGTGAGTGGATTTGGTAGATGGAAACTGAGAAGCCCGTCGTATATACATGTGTGTGTGTGTTTGTACGTGACCCGCCATCGCTTGACAACCGATGCTGGTGTGTTTACGTCCCCGTAACTTAGCGGTTCGGCAAAAGAGACCGATAGAATAAGTACTAGGCTTACAAATACTAAGTCGTAGGGTCGATTTACTCGAGTAAAGGCGTTGCTCCAGCATGACCGCAGTCAAAATGATTGAAACAAGTAAAAGAACTTATAATGACTTCATTTAAGCATAGAGTAGATTCGAACCTAAATCTGTCAATTTCCTGTAACATTTCAACAGCACTTTTCTCACGGGGAAAACAATAGTGACATTTAACATATGGCTTTACCAAGCCCATTTATGTCTTTGCCACTTGACCCTTCTAACCTATTCTATATCACCGAGAGGGGAATTGAAATAACATACCTATTCTTCAAACTAATACCCCCATACTTATTCTTCAAACTAATAAATACAAGAACTCCGTAAGCCAACTCAACTGACAGAGAGAATGAGGCTGACCGGCTAAAACGAAATGCTGTCTCGACTGAAGTAACTTCACAAAGTGACAACTATGGAATTAACCAACGTAGAAGTTGTCTCGTCCCACATTCTCTCGCTTTCATTAGCTCAGTTTCTTTTCTCTGCAACATTACCATATCTCTCTCTATACACTATATTATAAGATCGTGTACACACATATGCAGGCCGAAAGTTCTTTACTTCGCATGCTTTTCCACTTATATTATTACACACACCTGCCCGTTGAGGCATGGCATTATATTAAGTAACGGGAAATAAAAAAAAATTGGAGTCAACATCAACTTTGAATACTGTTCTTTTATCTTGCACATCTGCAACATCAACACTCATTACAATTGGTAACTGCCGACTCCAACTTATATCATTACACATACCGTTACATATACATTTATATTTATATATATTCTTCGTTTTGGGATTTGGTTTGCAAGATTCTTTATGTGAGTTCGTGTGTTGAAGCATATTTTGTTGTGTCTGGGGAGTCATTCTCTTTTAGTGCCTTATTATTTAACACACTCACCGGTAAAGTTTCCACTCATTTATTCATTTAGTTATTTATTTTCCCTAAAATTTTCGTTGCGTCTTGCAATATATATATATATATATATATATATGAGAGAGAGAGAGAACGAGAGAGGCCTTTGTTCTGTATTTGGCCCCCACCGTCAAAATGACAACCGGTGTTGGTGTGTCTACATCCACGTAACCTAGCGTTTCAGTAAAAGAGTCCGATAGAATAAGTGCAAGGTTAAAAAAAGTAAGACCCGGAGTCGATTCATTCGACTAAATATTCTTCAAGTTAGTGCCCCAACATGGCTGCAGTCTAATGACTGAAATAAGTAAATGATAAAAGATATATAATATATATTTGATCTCAACTGTACATGGTTTCGGTTTAAGAAGCGGAAATGTGAAGTCACACATGAATTGCCACAACTACGCTGTATTAATTACGTATAATCCACGCGACTGATTTCAAAAAGAACGTATCAGATTCTTTTGAAAGATCGAAAGTTCGAGCCTCTTCACTGATTTTCTATTTTTAGCACACAACTCCCCAATCCATTTTGCTGTAAAAAATAATTTTATGCGTATGTAAAATCCACTGATATGACTACGTTTGTATTGTGTAATTGACAAGTATTTTATTGACTTTCCGAATTGAATTCAAATACCAGTTAACTTATTACTACATAGAGTATACATGGTATTAACCGTCATCGCATTCTGTATATGTACTACATTTCATATAAGTTCATTTTCAAAATACGAACACTATCATTCTCTAAATATGTGCACTAAATCAATGAGATATATACGAATTTCGAAAAAGAAAGATGATTGAATCGTTACTTTTGTGGTATATAATTACGTTTCTTTTGTGATCTGAATTCAAATCTTGCTGAAGTCGAATTTAACGACCATCACTTTAGAGTCAATAAAAAGCGAGTATCAACCAGGGTCTATTACATGAAAAGTTCTAATGTAAGAAACTGTTGTGTATTATATTTCATACAGGGCTGGCCAGTTAGATTACCATATTGCACTGAATATAACAACTTATCTAAAGAAAGAAAGTGATTTCGTTCCTTGGAAAGCATTTCTAGATGGGCTGGAATTTGTCAATGCAATGTTGGATACCAGTGATTCCTACGGCAACTTCCAGGTTAGTTCAAATTGTATAAGGATCTGATTTTCCTCTCTGACTCTTCTTCTACCTCACACACACACACACACACACACACAGACACACACACACACTCACACACATACACATATTCATACAATACACTTGCACATGCATGCACACAAACAAACACGGAACCTGTTTACTCATATTTCTTCACGCCATATGTGTGTGTGTGTGAGAGGGAGAGAGAGAGAGAAGACAGACACACAGACAGACAGACAGACAGACACACAGACACACAGACACACAGACACACGGACAGACAGACACACAGACAGACAGACAGACACACAGACAGACAGACACACAGACAGACAGACACACAGAGAGCGTTATGGATGTATATGTAACAGAATAATTATGTTCGAAATATATCTGATGTTGAGGTATATGAGCGTATGTGTGGGACGGGTATTTGTGTATGTATGTATAACCAAACCATATATGGTAGTTGTTGACATAAATGATTAGTATACCGGCAAGGAATAATCAAAAGAACGAAGTGGTGACTTTATATAATCGAGAAATATTAACTATCTTGGAAAGGTAACAAAATACCTTTATGTACTATACGGCGTTGAGAGAGATATAATAAGCTATAATAAGAAGTATATAATAGTTTTACCCAGTAAAATAACGCAAAACTCATTATTTCATCGGTTAAATTAATTCAAATGATATTTGCATTAAAATATTACAGTCTTGAATCAAAACAGGGAGTTCTCAATGTTCAATGGAACATAGTTTTACATATGTATGTGTGTGTTTGTGTGTGTGTGTGTGTGTGTGTGTGTGTGTGTGTGTGTGTGTGTGTGTGTGTGTGTGTGTGTGTGTAACAGCAGTATCCGCACCGGGCGGTGTTTAGACATACGCGAACTTTAGTTAAAATATGTTTTGTGACATTTCAACTTCTAAATGCAAATTTACTGCAGTTACCATGAAGAAAAATATCCTCTCTTATGATAAAAAAAAAGTGTAAGAACACTATATTTGCCTAGTGCTGCCCCTATACGACTCCCAGGCGCATTTCTAGCTAGCTTTTTAGCCGTTATCAATGGAAAATACCGAAGAAAGGCAACTCTGGATAGACTTAATTAAAAACCGTAGCTTTAACTAAAACAGTCAACAACATTGACTGAGTTGCGTCATTAGACTGCAAGGTTGGGAAAAATTACAGCAGTATCAGCACGATGCAATGTTTAGACATGAGCGAACTTCTCCACTGTAACTGCAGTGAATTTGCCTTTAAAAGTTGAAATGTATCACGAACATAATTTAATAACCAAAATTTTGCTTATGCCAAAACACTACTTGAAAAATTAACGTGCAAGTGAGCACTCCACAGTGAAAGGCGTATGGCTTGGTGATTAAGGTATCCTGCTCACGACCGTATGGCCGTGAGTTTGATATCATCACGTTGTGTCCTTGAGCAAGACGACACTTTATTTCGCGTTGTTCCAGTCCACTCAGCTGGCAATGTGTGTGTGTGTGTGTGTGTGTGTGTGTGCGCGTGCGTGCTTGTATACATATATATGTACATCTAGACCTACATGCATAAATGTATACAAATATACATACACACAAACACATTCATTCACATATACATATATATATATATATATATATATATATATATATATATATATATATATATATATATATATACTAGCTGTCGGACCGGCGTTGTTCGTGTTTTCCGTGTTGAAGTTAAGCCCATCTCTGACCTTGTATTAAAATCTTCTACGTTCCCCGTGCTAACTAGTACCCATTAAGATGTTATAGATGGTTCGGCACGGATTTTACCCGCTTAACGCTTACGGCATACTTCTACATACTGGACTGTCTGAAAATCGCAGTCAAACTTTTGGGTGTACCTCGACCCGTTGAGAGTGATGTTTGTTTATTTTTCTCCCCTTAATGCCACCCTTTATACAAAATTGATCAGCGTGTTCAATCTCAGCAAAATCTGAAGTGTTAAGGTTATGTCATAAAATAGAATGCATGTGACCATTTACATGAAAATATCTCATTGACTTTTAAATCCCAATACATTATATGAATAATCGAAGTTTCATATGTCGAAGTGTTTAATTTTACTCATGGGTCAACTTCTTCAAAATCAGTTCATTATTTTATTGTGAGTGAATTTTGACGATTTCTTCCTTTCAGTAGTTTAATTTCAATTCCACTACATGACTCCGACTATAAACTTTACCTAAATGTCAAGTTTCATCAAAATCAGATGAATTCTATGAAAGTTACAGCATAAAATATTAATCCTATGGGTAATTGCATACAAAAAGCCAATTCATTTCTTAAAATCCCTCGCTTACGCGCAGTTATCGAATTTTTGTCAACTCTTCATCAACTAATGGACATGAACTGTAATCACATGTAAAATTTCTACAAAATCGATAAGAACGTCTCTAAGGAAATGCTTACTTGCATTTGTGCCCTTTTCAAGCCCTTTTGGATTAAATAAACACCTTTACCGTCTCTTCCACCACAAAATTTACCTATATCTCAAATTTCATTAAATTCGGATAAAAAATATAAAAGTTACGACCAAAAATAAAATCCCTATGGGGGATTTGCACGCAAAAAGCCTATTGATTTTATAAAACCACTGCTCAGGCGCAATTATCGATTTATTGTCAATGCCATATGCTGACATGAACTCAATACCATGAGCCTCGCTCACTCATCTATTTTCATCAAAATCGGACAAAAAGGCAAAAGCTGCAGGAAAAATAACATCGTTATGGGAATTTCCACCCAAACGTCCAATTGAGCTCACAAAAAATCAATGCCAATTGAGCAATATCGAGTTTTCGAAAAATTCCGGCCTTATTTGAACTTCAGGGCATGAGATCTACCTATGTATCAAAAATCATTAAAATCGTTTGGACAGCGTCGAAGGAGTTAGAGTAACCCCCAAACACACACACAGACACACACCACTATACATTTATGTTTATACATACATACATACATACATACATACATACATACATACATACATACATATGTGGAAGGAGTTACAGACAGATAAAGATTGTAGAAAGAGAATTTAAATATAGAAACGTTCGATTGGAATATGGTGAATAATGCAGTCAGCGCATTTACTTCATTATTTTCTTTAAAATAATTTCAAACAGAAAAACATATTGGCATTTTCCATTTTTCATATTTTCTATTTTCAGAAATATTTAACTGACATGGTTACCCCAGTTTTTAAGAAAATAAAATTAAACGGAAAAGGAACTTTGCCCCAGAGGTTAGTGTCTCAGAAACTGTTTTTCATTTTTCTGATCATTTTGCTTTTGAATCTATTTGCTGTCGCGTTTACTTTTCTCCATTTTTAAAATTCTTGCATAAGAATTTGAATGTATTCTTGTTAGAGCATATATATTAGCCTTAAAATGATTTTCTCGTGACTTCAGTTCCCTGATTCCTACTCTTTCAAGTGACTGCCTTCGCATATTCACTCTAGCTTTATATAGTATATTGAATTCGTCCTGTTGTGTGTGGTTGTTCCTTTTTCATTGGCTATTCCTTCGCTGTTTTTGTTTCTTTTGATTACGTCTGACATGTTGTGGATTTGCTGTCACTGAATGTTATTCTGTTAATTTTCCTTCTTTGTTACACGTTCTGTTGCTTATTGTCGTTTTGTCATTTCGTTAGTCAAATTGTTCGTCACTTTTATCGTTTCTCTGGTTGGTAGTGTATTTGATTCAATAAATTGTCGTTGGCCACTTAATTATCCAGTGAGGTCGGAACTGGCTATATATTATTTTTTCTGCAAAACGTTAACAAAGGATATAAAGAAATTAGTAAACGACCATCTCAGTCAAGGCCAAACATGATCGATCAACACAAAATGTCAAATGAACTGACGACTAAGGAAAACGACAGCATGATAATAATCAGTTAAAAAGTAACAAAGTCAGGAATTAATACACAAAAGATGAACCCGATTGAATGCATATATACCCCGCTTGAATATATATATATATATATATATATATATATATATATATATAT
The DNA here is from genome assembly GCF_001194135.2 of Octopus bimaculoides. NCBI lineage: Eukaryota > Metazoa > Mollusca > Cephalopoda > Octopoda > Octopodidae > Octopus > Octopus bimaculoides. The sequence continues at coordinate 31,509,334 of NC_068983.1, forward strand.
ATATATATATATATATATCCCTTGAATGTCCAAATATAGTCCCTAGAAAGAATGTGTAGTGCGAAACTTGACACAAGTGAAAACGTTGTGTATTGAGTATTTTATCTTTCAAGTAAAAGCGCGTATGTGTCAAGCGGGGATAGTAGATACAGTAGTAAAAAAATTATAATTATACTGCTTGAAGAACTGATTAACACTAGTCTTGCTCAATTTAATGATTAATATGGCGAACCAACTTTAAGCAATCTTCAAGCATTATCATGCTAATTAAAGAATTAAGTTAAACAGAGCTTCATATCTAATTTTACAGAGATTCCATTTTATAAATGGCTTTTTACTGTGATTAGACACGATTTTCGGTTAGTTGGCATTGAGCGGTAGTTTAAGCTACTGACGAGTTGGAATCTAAGTTCATCATATAAAACTTTAATCTATATATAGATAATACAGATGTCTGACTGTGTAACTGCATGTAATTCTGCATTTTACAACCGATTTGCACCAAATTTCATACATAGGTTTCTGAAGTCCTATTACACATCGTAGGCTATTTTATTTTTCCGTACATCGATTGTGGGGCCCCCTAGGATTAGATAACCCTCTTAAGCCTCTCTCTTAGAGTCAGCAGTACTACTGCATAAAGGCCCCATAATTCCTGCAGCTTGCCTCCCATCCTCACCAAAATTAATCTTTTGTTTGCTTATGGCCTACAAATAAAGTTTCAGGCATGCACTTCCGCAAAAATTCAGGTAGGGGACCCCCTTGGAGGAGGGGCAGTAAACGGATTTTGATAAGTGCTGAAGTTGATATCATCAATGCAAGAAAACTTATTGCGACTTAAGATAGGTACCCCTGTCGTGCTCCTCAAGATTTCCACCACCACCACCACCACCACCACCAGGCTTTGCAACAGTACGCTTCTGGTCGTCCAAAAAGTGATACCTCATGTTATTGAAGCAACAATACTTACAGGATGTGGTAAGGGGGATACTGTCTTCATACTTAGGATACCTCTCATTCCATTCGGTAAAAAAAACTGCTTTCACATTCAGAAGGCTACAATTCCCTCTCCGGCTCAGTTTCGCCATTTCGATTAACAAATCACAGGGTCAGACGCTGGCAGTCGTAGGGCTTAATTTAGAAGAACCGTACTTCTCCCATGGGCGACTTGTTGGCTGCTGTCGAGTGGGGAACCGACATAACCTATTTGCTTTTGCAACTCGCGAGAAAACCCAAAATATAGTCTACAAGGAAGTTTTGTAGGCGCCCAATCCGCCAACAAGTAATCACTGTTTTTTTGTATAAGTGTATTTGCTGTATCTGTGTACTATTTTTGTCCTTTTGACAATACCTCTGGCGTTATTTTTGCTATACGTTATAAATGTTCAATGTTTCCGTTTTCCGTTTTCCGCATTTATATGTTGCTATTATGCTTTGCTATCGAATGTTCCGTAGTTTTAATTTAATTAATCTTCTTTTCCCTACATCTTATTTACACATTTATTTTGACATTCCAACGTGATCTTGCCAAGGCCGTTTTTGTGGCCACAGACTTTTACATGCTTTTCTAGGTTACGATCTCAAATAACAAGCAAAGCAAATACGACACACCAAAGTGGTGTGAAGGACTTCTTAAGGACCACCACCTCTAATCGGATTCGCCTTTGCTGAACGATCCAAGACCCTCTTCAGGGTCACCAAGTTTAAATTGTTACCAATCTCGGATTAATCTTTCCTGGCAGCACCACTGCTGAGATAATTCAAAGTGAACGTTAAAAGGTCCTTTTCAGGGCCACCAACTACAAAATTCTTATCACTGGATTCATCTTTACTGGCAACACTGCTGCTGGAACTTTTAAGAGTGAATGATCCAAGGCTCTCTTCAAGGCCAGCAAGATTAAGTTGTTACCATCGGATTCGTCTTTGCTGGAAGCACTGCCGCAGAAATATTTCATAGTGAACGTTCAAAGGCCCTATTTAGGGCCAACACCTGTAAATTATTACTTTTATAGTCGTTTGTGATGGAAGTGTTTGGATTCATTTGAGTACAACTTTCAAATGATTAGACGACTAGATTGATATGCAAGAGACATGAATAATTATATTTCTAATGGTCTTCTGTATTTCTACGAGAGCATTTCAGTGAAATGTGCTAATAAAATAAAAATTAATATAAAATGGATACAATATGCAGGGGCTATAAGAAGTGGCTATAACCGATCGTTCAGAAGTTCGTAGAGATAAAAAAAAAAAGCCCCTCCCTTAAATAAACAAGACGTCACTGCCCCTTCAATTACATTATTCTACAAAGATTAGTATTTTCTTAGCTTTTTTAGGGAAACCTACTTATTTTCCCAATGAAGCAAACAATTACTTCACCCTGTAGAAAAATGAGTGATAAAATCTATGAATTTCCTTAATATTATGCTTTACATTCTTCTAAGCTGAAACTTACTACTCTTACCTTCCCACAATCAGAACTTGCTGATTCAACTACTCTTTCAACACAAAGATAATAGATAATTTACAAATGGTATTCTTAGAACTATTTATGTTTCTTGTTGAACGAAACATATCAGTCACTACAGGAAAAAGTTTATTTTGCGCTGGTTAACATTAGGTGTGTATGTCTGAATGTATATGATTGTATGCATGTTATGTATGTATATTCACGCATTGTGAATACCCATACAGATAGCACATATACACACGTTATACAACATGCACACACACATTCACGCACACACACACATACACACACACACACACATATCATCATCAATTATCGTCCGTCTTCTATGCTTGACTGCGCCAAGTTCTAATATCTGATTGTAGACAGACAGACATACAGGTAAATAGATAGATAGATAGATAGATAGATAGATAGATAGATAGATAGATGGATGGATGGATGGATGGATGGATGGATGGATGGACGGACGGACGGACGGATGGATGGATGGATGGATGGATGGATGGATGGATATGTACATATCTGTGTATGTGTGTGTATGTAAAGATACGCACAAGGTTTCTTTCTTTCTTTATTTACTTATTTATTGATGTATTTACTTCTTGAAACATATAACGGGCAAACTATTTGAAAAATATGAATTATCCACGTGACATTGTTATGATCTAAAATTCCATCTAGAACAATCCAGAAGAAAATATAAGCAATTCACTTTAAACACAACGAACCGGCAGTGAGACTGTTTTTAGCAGATCCCCAAATGGGGCTCATAGCAGTCAATGGGTTAATGTAGTATTAGCAAACTCAAACATCATAAACATTTTTAAGAATCCTAACTTGATTTGCTGATTTAACAAAACTGAGTGTTGAATTGTGAGGGAATTCATTGCCAGTGAAATTGATTTCAGTAGTATTTGCTGGTCAAAAGCCAGAAAAGAGCATTTCATTTGTTGATTTCACTTTCCGTTGTTTTGTATAAAGCATATCTTTATCTGAACGTTCTGGCGCACAAGGAATAAAGCATTTGCGAAAATCTACCTTTAGTTGCATTCAGATAACCTGGATGTAACCAGCAGGTTTATTTATGCTTCCATAATCGCACAACAAAAGCTGTCTACTTTATACGTTATCATAAGGTCCATTTAAATCTTGAATCCGAAATGTTGAGCCCCTTCACACGAGCCGGAAAATAGTCTTGTTCCATCTTGCAAAATTACTCTCATAGCCCCTTACTATATCTTTATATTTATGTGTATATGTATAATATTTCTTTTGTGTAGCTACTATCATATTCATGCTCTCTGTCTCTGTCTGTCTCTCTCTCTCACACACTCTCTTTCTCTCACTCTCTCTCTCTCTCTCTCTCTCTCTCTCTCTCTCTCTCTCTCTCTCTCTCTCTCTCTCTCTCTCTCTCTCTTTTTCACACACACACACACACACACTCTCTCTCTCTCACTCTTTCAATTTCTCTCTTTTATCAGATATATGCGAAGGTTGATATTAAATGCTGCTTGCAATCTAGAAATCCCAGAAGCAGTGCAATATGCCACCAAGATGTTCAAAGACTGGATGGAGACTGGACGACAGTAAGATATATTTCTATTTTACATATTCTTTTATTCATCTGCCCAACTGGCTGCGGTCAAGCTGAATCACTACAATTAATGCCGCTGCAGCTTTCATTCTGAGTTTGATATCTGAGAGAGTGAGGTGACAATTCTTCAAAATATGTCTTTTAGTATAACGTAGATTTTTCTGGGGTGTTCTAACTGAATGTGTTCTAACTGAATGTGTTGATAACTAGTTCATGTACACTATCTTATACTTTACAAGAAGATACAAAATAACATTTTATATGCTACATAATATAAATGTTTGGGATATAAGGTATGGATTATATACCTTTTGCTCTTGAACTAATTATGCTTAATTCCTTTTCAGTATAATATATGTAAGGCATGCTGAGAAAGTGTCATCCATACCCACAGATTACTAATACTTTGCGACTGAAAATTTACACCTACCTACACACACATACATACACAAACAGACATACATACATACATACATAATATGTCTTATACCAATTTTTATCTTTTACTTGTTTCAGTCATTGGATCACGGATATGCTGGCCACTGCCTTAAAGAGATTAGTCGAACAAATCGATCCCAGTAGTTACTTTTTAAAGTCCGGTACTTATTCTATCGGCATCGTTTGCCCAAACCGCTAAGTTGCGAGAATTTAAACAAACTAACATAGGTTTTCGAAACATACAATCACAAGGCATTGGCTGGCCGGGGGCTATTGTAAAAAAAACACCTGTCCAAAGAGCCGCGCGGAGGAATTGAACCCGAAACCATGTGGTTGTTTGTGAACTTCGTAACCACACAGCTACATATGTGTCTATGAGTGTATATATATATATGATATATACACATATACATACACACACACTCACACATACATACATACATACATACATACATACATACATACATATATATATATATATATATATATATAT
>NC_068983.1:31514683-31516835 GCF_001194135.2 Octopus bimaculoides
AAATAAAGCTCCTTGCTCAAAAGCACAATGCACCGCCAGAAATCGAACTCACGACCAAATATTCGTGAGCCGAATACCCTCATCAATAAGGCATGTGCATTCACACACACACACACACACACACACACACACACACAAGCATACACACACACACACACACATACATACATACATACATACATACATACATACATACATACATACATACATGCATGCATATACATACATACAAACATACAAGTATGTATTTATATGTATGCATGTATAAAAATATATATACATGTATACATACATGCATGCATAAGTTTGTATGTATGTATGTATGTATGTATATGTGTGTGTATACTATCTGACAAAACAAGAAAAAGCTACACCATAGACACCCTTGTGTAATTAAACTTGATACTGAAAGAATAGTATATAAGCTAGATGGCTAGCTCTAATACGTTAATATCCATTAACGATCAAATTTATACATTCGTGACGAAATTTGAAGTGGACGATAGAACAGATCCATAGAACAGATCCATAAAAATACCACGTTTCTCCTTAAAGGACCAAAACTAAATTTTCTAATTAAATGTCAATTAGGTTAATTGGCACCTACAGCTGTAGGTAGAAGGAGCAAGAAAACATTAGAAAGAGCAACTTGAAAAGGATAGTACTTCAACCTAAGCGAGCTTCAAAGAAAACAGAAGCAATGTGGAAACAACTAGGAAGTGGAGTGAAATCCCTCAAGACACTGCTATTTCTAATAGGAGGATAAAGACCTTGGGGCACTTGAAGAATGATGATAAGGTCAATTGATTCCCACCTTTCCTAAAGAATAACCCGCGCCCTGCAGGTACTATCCTTACGCCCTCACCCGAAAATACTGGCTTTCTGCTAAAATTTGAAACAAATGTGTGTGTGTGTGTGTGTGTGTGTGTGTGTGTGTGTGTGTGTGTGTGTGTGTGTGTGTGTGTGTGTGTGTGTGTGTGTGTGTGTGTGTCGATATGTCCACTTGAAAGGCAGTTCAAAATAATGTGTTGTGTACATCATTTATGATAGGTTTATGTACACACATGACATTAGCATGTAAACGTAGATAGTGATAAAATTTAATTTAAAAAGACGTCGTGTAAATAATCTATTTGAACAAAATGTTTCAACTCGTATTATTTACAAATATTACTTACAAGTATTATTTACTTACTTACAAGTTTCAAGTAACCGACTTGATGTATATCTCTTAAATACGCTAGCAATCTACCATCTGCGAAGCAGACGACATAAATCTGACCCATGTTACGAGCATCAACCAATCATGGGCTAATATCTATCTCGTCTCCTCTCTCTCTCTCTCTCTCTCTCTCTCTCTCTCTCTCTCTCTCTCTCTCTCTCTCTCTTCTTTTCTCCTATTTTCCCTTTGTGTATGTATGTGTGCGTGTTCTTGTTATCGTTTTTGTTGTAACATCATAAGATGTAATTTTAGGAATATTTTTTTACGTTAGGTCGGATTATCGCTTAGAGTGTTCCCCTCCCACACATCTGTTTTTACTGATTTAAGTGAAATACAAAAGACTAAAATAGTCAGTTAAAATATCTTCAGAAGAAACTAACCCCGAAACACTTATGCCAAACGATTGAAAGACGAAATCCTTTGTAAAATACTGTTAAAACGTAAAACTGCTAAATGGTAAAAATAAACAGCTTGTATTTAGAGAAACAGAATGTGAGGTTTCTTGTGATATACCTGTGCTGCAGTTACAATGGAGATTGACATAATTATGACTGGCTAATGTGCAATGTTCCTTCCACCACACCAAATATATATATGTTTTCCAACGCATGAAGATTACATTGAAATAATCTATTTGAACAAAATATTTAAATCTGTACAAAATAAGATGTATTCTTGTTTACATACTTACAAGTTTCAAGCAGGACACCTGATTGATATACCACTGTTAAGTGCAACAGAGGTCCTATCGTTCCAAAGCAGACGACATACTTGCGACAAACACTGACTAATAAACGTCCATTAACGTTCAGGTGTGATTTTATAAATATTTTAGTTATTTCTAGCAAGTCAAGCGACTGCATTGAGATTTTTCCTTGTATACCAATGGGTATACTCATTCACAATTCACACACACACACACACACACAC
>NC_068983.1:31517167-31522821 GCF_001194135.2 Octopus bimaculoides
AATATACAATATATATTCAATATAATATATATGTATAATATATATATTATGTATATATTACATATTAAATATATGTATATATATATATATATATATATATATATATATATATTTCTATACATATACTGTGAGTGTGTGCGCGCGCACATGCATGCGTGTTTGTGTGTGTGTGTGTGTGCATATAATTTCACGTACTTATATATAGCTGCAAAAGCCTGCAAACGTAGATTTGAGGTGTAAATTTAAATTTATTTGAAAATACATCATGTAAATAATCAACGTGAACAAAATATTTGAATTCGAACAAAGTAAGGTATATTAGGTTATACAAACTTACAAAATTTCAAGCAGGTGGTTTCTCATACCGCTTTTAAATGTCCTAGCCATTTTGTCGTCTACAAAGCAGACGACTGTCCCATGTGATGAAACCAACCAATCAGACTCTAGCGTTTACCGTCGTACGCTGATGATGATTGACGTGTTCAACACCGGTCGAAGCGTTCCAGCTTTGATCGTTTTTTCTTGTTAAGTGGGTCTAGAACTACGTTATATAATGCAGCATCTTATCTTGTTTAACATGACATGGCACGATTTTAGGAATATTCGGCGACTATAGCTAGCAGGTTGAACAGTTTTCTCTCGCTGTTTTGTTTACATGATATATGTACGATACGATAGCGTAAATTTATTAGTGAAATATCTTCAGAAAACTAACACGAAACATTTAACCTGTTAATGATTAAAAGTCATTGTAAATACCATAGAGGTGTACAACTCAACGATATAGAATAAAATTAAAATTGCGTTTCGAGTAAAGGTTTCTTGCGAAATGGCTGCGCTTCAGTTATTGCAGAGATGAACATCTTCACGACTCACCGAAATGCAATACGCCTTTCACAAGACCAAACCATTATTTTTCTTCTTTTTTCATCATTTGGGGGTCGATAAAACAAGTACCAGTTGAGTACTAGGGTCGATGTAATTGAATATCCCCTCCCCCAAATTTCAGACCTTGTGTCTATTGTAGAAAGGATTATTATTATTATATATACGCATAAACATAGATACACACACATACATACACACACACACACACACACACACACACACACACACATATATATATATATATATATATATATATATATATATATATATATATACATACAGACACATATATGTGTATCTATAGTTGAAACGTACTGGTAAATATATGGAGAACGTGAACCTTCTCCCTGAGAAGGGCCCTAAATTGTCTCTTTCGTGTGACCAGTGTAGCTGTGTCTGCTTCTGGGAGGCAGAACTACGCAGCCACAAGCATGTTAACAGAAGCGCCACCGCCTACCAACGTGATATCCAACATGGTCTCTGTGTGACAGAATGTGAGGGTTGAACAAGTGCCTTTCGGCATAGCATTCGGTCGGCCCAAGCATTGTGAGAAAAATCGGATTGATGGAAACTAAAACCTTGTCAAATAGAAAGTACATTATTTATAAACCAAAAGTTGTCGAGCTGCCACTCTGTCACATTGATTCTACTTGAGGATTATATTAAGACTAACTGGCCCCGTGCCGTCAAAAATGACGGCTAATTGTAGTATTTCAGATACAAATATGGATGGTAAATCAAATTAATACACTTGTGAATATTATCTAGTGGTTGCCTTTTGAGATGTGACATCGATCGTCGTTTGTTACTGAAAGAACACTGATTCACATACTTCCCTTGTACACGCACACTAATACACACAGAGTTGAAATGCTGTTTGATTTTCCTTTTCAGCGTTGAATGTTCACGATCCCACTTCCATTGCACACACACACACATACACACACAAACATTCACATACCTCCCTTTTACATACACACACATATATTTACACAGAGTTGAAAAGCTGTTTTGATTTTTTTTTCACCGTAGAATTTCCATCATCCTACTACCAAGTTTACCATCACCCCTTCCTTTCTTATTCATCTATCACGCCTTCCTTTCTCATTTATATTTTGTGACGGAGAAAAACACAAAAGTATTATTATAGTAGATTACGCAGGCTTATGGAATACTATACCTCTTACACGCTAATTCAATCTTTCAAATCATTTAACAACTGGGCGCTTATATATCGTTTTCGTTAGGAGAGTAAATTATTATCAATCGTGTATGGCCTGTGTGGTAAGAAGTTTGCTTTCAAACCACATAACTCCCTGCTGAGCCCCACTGCGTGGCACCTTGGGCAAGTGTCTTCGACTAAAGACTCAGGTCAACCAAAGCTTGTGAGTGGATTTGGTAGATAGAAACTGAAAGAAGCTCGTCGTGTGTGCGTGTGTGTGTGTATCTTTGTGTCTATGTTTGTCCCCACAACTGCTTTACAGCTTGTGTTGGTGAGTTTACGTCCCTGTAAATTATCAATTCGGCAAAAGAGACTAATAAAATAAGTACCAGGCTTAAAAAGAAAATAAGTACTAGAATTCCTCAAGGCGGTACTCCAGCATGGCAGAAGTCTAATGACCGAAACAGGATAAATAAGATTTTTTTTTTTAAAGATACGCGCGCGCAGGCACACACACACACACGCACACACACACACACACGCACGCACACGCACACAAATACACATACACATGCACAGAGGAAGACAAAAAATGGCTGAGAGCGATTTCAACAGTTGCTGATTGCTACAGAGCCATAACTCGATGCTTCATGCCTATTCCGAGTTCCTTGCATATAGCCGTCTTGAGATAGATCTGAAATTAACGGGCATTTTAGAAATTAAGAAAGCTATCACAGTATTAGTTGTAGTCAGTGCTCCTATGTTGTTCCTGATAACATTTGTAGATTAATGTATATATATATATATATATATATATACATATATATACATGTATATATACATACATACAGACAGGCAAACAAGATAGATAGATAGAGAGAGAGAGAGAGAGAGGTGGGTGGGGAGAGACAGACAGACAAACAAATAGACTTGTATTATAATACAAAATGTATGAGGCAAAACATCATGCAAGTATGAAAAATCTATGTTTCTCAAGTCTTTTGACAGATTTATCTGATTTCAAAATGAATAATAATTTCGCTTTCTGACTAACATGAAATAATGATAATATCTATTATCGGTGCTGTTAAACTAAAAGGAAACTATTAGGAAAGCTGAGCCCCAAAATATTCAAACTCAGAGCGCGGGGAAACGAATCTGATCTAATTACAACAACTGAGCCATTTCTGCAACACTGCAGTTTGCTTTTCTTTTATTATCGAAAAATCTGAGTAAGATTTGTTTCTCCTTTTAACCATGTGACGTCACTCTTTTTGATTTATATCTTTTAATAAATCAAAGATACGACATGTTCAAATATAGTAGATGCCAGTTGTATGTAGAATACTGATTTAAGTTTCAATGGGCAATCAATAGAACATAATACATCAAAGGGGGAAACAAATAACTGACAGAAATGAACCATGCCAAAATAACCTTAAAAGAAAGATTTCTGTGTTAAAAATGAATGAATATCATTATTTGAAACTATTGAATTATAATTCTATCATGTCGATTACCTGAACTTTGATGTAGCAAGTGTCGCTTTAGAAATGAATTACTTTCATTCTTTTCAACAATTTTTCATGGAAACCATTAATCCTTCTTTACTGGATATTTTCCCCCCTAATATTACAAGGTTGTGAGTCGTGTCTAAGCAAACCTTTGATAAAAGGCATTCCATCCGTGACCATCCCTTATTTGTAGAGGTACCTATAAATACACTATGTAATATGTCGTTCCTTGTTTAAGATAATGTTGAGTGATTTGGAAGATATTCGGTTGATATTTCTAACTGTTCGAGAGACCGCGTATAAGTTCTCTGTTTAGCTCGATATTATGAAATAGAGAAGAATCATAGGTGACCGGGCTAAATGAATTACAAAACAGACTACCCTCTGTCTTCTAAAGCAAATCTTCTTGGTTCCGCTTCGCCTTTTGTCTTGAATCTGTTTATAAAATAATTACTAATGTTCCATTGATATACAAGCAATCTGTGTCCTGTCTCCATACAGTCTTAACATAAACATCAACGATTCTTTAACCCACACAAACCCTGAATTCAGTGAGCTGATCATCTGTTGACGGATACCTCTTATCACGAAAGCTCGGTTATGGTAACAGTTAGTAACCACCCTTTGACTTTTCTATATAAGTGTTTTTTTAAATAAATATTTTTCATACTATTACTTATAACTTCATCTGCTTCGAGTTCCACAGTTAAAACGATATATATACGTGTGTGTATGTGTGTGTGTGTGTGAGGATGTATGTACATGTATGTTTGTATGTACGTATATATGTATGTATGCGTGTGTGCGCGTACACATTCATATAATTTACCGATTTTTTCACAGGTTGCCGTCGGATTTGGCTACTATCATTTACACCGTCGGTATAAGACAAGGTAATGCCCGCGAATGGGATTTCACATGGAACCAAACACGCCACACAAATGTTGCCGCTGAAAAGCACATGTTATTAGAAGCTTTGGCACAAACAGAGGTACCGTGGTTATTCTGGAGGTAAGCAGCCCCTGTTTCATCTACCAAATTCGTATGTTTTTGGGGGGGAGGGTGGTTCTCTTTTTAACTACCAGGAGCACGTTTCTTGTAAAATAATTTCGACGTATTCTTGTCATAAAGGATTACTCGTCTGCTGGTTCTCTGTGATATGACACGCTACTCTATTTAATACCTGCACACTGGTTCTTGAATGTCTTTCGCGGAGTACACTCTATTGCAAGCATTCTGACCCGATCAAAAGAAAAAAAACACAGATGCACTAATCTTTGGCTGCCTTTATCGGCCTATCGGAGACATGCTAACCAAACCCACGTTATATTTTGCAGACATTGATCTACAGATGTTCATTCTGGGCAATAACCATATCAATGTCAACAATTTGGAACGGCCTGCAAACATCATGATCATAGACCAATCTCTTTTGACTTAGTAATTCTGAAAAATATGAATATCGAATATTAAGAAAGTATAAATATTGAAAACAAAATGTTTAATATCATATCATAACTACTTTCATTTTGAAATCGGCAAAATCTATATACTTTGCTGTTCACCAAGACAATAGTTCTATTGTGTTTATTTAAATGTGTGCGTTGTATGCAAGTATGTTAAACATAATGCTTATATCCTAATTGTATACGTGTTTTATTTCACAATTCAAGAGAGTGTGGCAGTTCTTATAGTCTTTATAGATCTTTCCAGTTTGGTGAAATCGATACTAAGTCGATAATTAACAGATCGACTTTATTTATGAAATAATACGCTTTCGTTACAATCTCCTTTAGAAGCCTCTTATAGAAAGATGGACTGAAAGTACTATTAGAGTAAAATATGCATATATTCACTTGTGTTTGTATATATGTACATATATATATATATATAGAAGAGGGGAAAAGTTGCAATATCGTCTACTGTAAACCGTATAGCTGTACTAACCACGACAATAAAACCGATATTACAACTCTTGACCATCTAGCTTAGTTGACTTGAACTAATTTGCTACGATGCTCTGTGTGTGTGTGTGTGTGTGTGTGTGTGTGTGTGTGTGTGTGTGTGTGTGTGTGTGTGTGTGTGTGTGT
>NC_068983.1:31523278-31524536 GCF_001194135.2 Octopus bimaculoides
CTTAGGACATGTATAATTACCAACACAGGAACATGTATCATACATCAAAATGAAGCTGGTCCTCTGTGGATCACATCCCTACTTCTTAACATAGTCACCATTTCTCTCAATAGCAATGTTCCACCTTCGAATGAGAGCATGTATCCCTGCCCCGTAAAATTCTGTTGACTGTTCTTTGAGCCACTTCTTCACTACAGTCTTCACTTCCTCGTCACTGGAATAATGTTTGCCTCTCAAACCCTCTTTCATGGGGCCGAAGAGATGATAGTCTAGTGACGACGATAGTCCAGTGACGAGGAAGTGAAAACTGTAGTGAAGAAGTGGCTCAAAGAACAGTCAACAGAATTTTACGGATCAGGGATACATGCTCTCATTCGAAGGTGGAACATTGCTATTGAGAGAAATGGTGACTATGTTAAGAAGTAGGGATGTGATCCACAGAGGACCAGCTTCATTTTGATGTATGATACATGTTCCTGTGTTGGTAATTATACCTGTCCTAAGCAAAATGGCATTTCTTTTTGACTCATCCTCGCACATACAGTCTTTCTCACACGCATACGTACACATTCGTACACGCACGCATACATGCTCACTACATTTGTACATGCAAGTAAAGACAACTTTATGCATTCACTCGTATATTATGTGCGCAAACACATATAAGTCGATATATACACATGTACACATTTGTATATGCACACACGCGTGAAAACACAGCTGCACTCTTAATATAAGTAAAAGGACAGATGAATCAATGAGTCGAAAAAATTTATGTTTTTATTTATTAAACAAAACAAGTGTCAAAAGGACCAGTCCATGTAGATGCTAATGGACAAGTCGAATATATTTTGACAGTGTTGTATAGTCTAAGCAAATTCTGAAGAGCATAATTATTATTATCGTTTTCTTTTCTTTCTTTCCATTTGTGCAGCCCATTCATGGAATCATTTTCCTCAAAAGACATCATTTCCAGTGTAACTACATACGTCAACAACCAGTATCAGATGGAACAGGTGAGTAATGGTCACTTATACAAACACAAATCCACACATACATACACAATTCAACACACATAAGTACAAACATAGAAACATCGCCAACGTACACACATACGCATATAATAAAGCACAATAAAATACATTACAACACAAACAAAGCGCTACACAAATGCGCACAATGCAATATAAAACACACACACATACACACACACACACACACACACACACACACACACACACACACACACACACACACA
>NC_068983.1:31524648-31527029 GCF_001194135.2 Octopus bimaculoides
TCTTCCGATCTCTTTGAGTAACCCATATAGTGTAGGAATGTCGTTGTTGGTAGCTTGGAAAGAAAAGATGGAATTATTTTTAAACACCGGACCCTGGTGAAATGCAAGGGCACCCAAGGACTAGGTTGCGGTGAGTTAGTCTACCACCTAATAAAAAGAATGTTAACTCAGCAGTTTTCCACACAATTTCAGTCTCAATCAAATGGTTGGTCGATTTGAGAATATAGTAGAAGACACACGTGGAGGCGCAATGGCCCAGTGGTTAGGGCAGCGGACTCGCGGTCATAGGATCGCGGTTTCGATTCCCAGACCAGGCGTTGTGAGTGTTTATTGAGCGAAAACACCTAAAGCTCCACGAGGCTCCGGCAGGGGATGGTGGTGAACCCTGCTGTACTCTTTCACCTCAACTTTCTCTTACTCTTACTTCCTGTTTCTGTTGTGCCTGTAATTCAAAGGGTCAGCCTTGTCACACTGTGTCACGCTGAATATCCCCGAGAACTACGTTAAGGGTACACGTGTCTGTGGAGTGCTCAGCCACTTGCACGTTAATTTCACGAGCAGGCTGTTCTGTTGATCGGATCAACTGGAACCCTCGACGTCGTAAACGACGGAGTGCCAACAACAATACACGCACACACATAGACATATACACCACACACATACACGAACACACATACACGCCCACACATACAGACATACACGCACACACACATGCACAAACACACATGAATATGTATGTATGTATGTATGTATGCATATTCTTATTTAGTCACACAATATTCGATGTTCTAAATCAGGGGTTTTCAAACTTTTTGACTTGCGGACCCCTTTATATTTCAGAAACGCTTATGAAATTTATACATAAATATTTGCTTAAAATAACATATATTTTTGCATTTATTTATTTAACAGTATTTAACAAATAAGTTTATTGTCAATTAAAAGATTTCGATTAAAAAACATATATAAAATCAAATTGCCCATAAAAAGTATTTGCTGTCTACGGACACCCTGTCTTGTCCTTGCGGACCCCCTGTAGTCCGCGGACCACATTTTGAAAACCCCTGTTCTAAATCATGCGGTTACTTACAAATATTCGATTAGCTAAACCCAACAGCTTTACCCTTGAAAATTATCAACAATAGAATTGCATTGTTCAAGAACTTTTATACCTAGTAAGTCTTTTCTACCTCGCTGTAAATATGTCATAAAGAGTAGATACAACTCAATATTGAAGAAAATAAAAATAGCTTGTTTTAGTTTTTGATTTTTGTTTGTTTTGGGTGTTGTTATAAAAATTAGGTGGTATACGTCATACAGTGAGCTGGCAGAATCGTTAGCACGCCGGAAAACTGCTTAGCGACATTTTGTCCGCTTCATCCTTTTAGGGTCGATAAAATAAGTGGCAGTTGGGCACTAGGATCGATGTAATCGATTTATCTCCTTCCTGATATTGCTGGCCTTGTGCTAAAATTTGAAATCAATATTTCTTACTTTTATTTAAGACTTTCTCTAAGACAATACATAATAGCGTCTTCAAAAGTATGCATTTAACCATAATGTAATCACTACTAAAGGAAGTCACTGTGTTTAAACAAAAACTAAAATTAATTAGATGAAGGTACTGTTTAAGGAAAACATAATTAATTAACTGAAGCTACTATTCAAAAAATTCGACTAATTAAATGAAGTCACTATTTTAAAAATGGAACTAATTAAATTAATTCATTCTTAAAAACAAGAATTAAATAAAATTGTTTTCTAAAATAAAATAAACATAACCAAAGAAGAAATAAAAGGAAGCATGGTTGAAAAGAAAGGGTAGAGCTCATCTAATTTAGGTTACAGTCGATTCGTATTTTGTCACCGTTATGGCATTATTTCCATGATCAAGACATTTTAATTCCTTCAACAGCTGAATCTTCCTAGATACAAAATGCGCAATAATGCGGTGTGGTATGACGAGTTTTCCATGAAATTAATGAATAGTTCTTTGGCTTGCAGGGCTGACTGAAAATTCTCCAGTCAGAAACGTTGTCTGCAAGAGACTGGCGTTCTACCAAGAGAGATCTGTTTCTCATCCGCTTAACGTCAGATAAACCAGAGATGCAACGGCCCAGTGAAATTCAAATGCTTGCGAAGGTGTTACGGAGAATGGTGGGAAGAGAGACAGAAAGGAAGAAAGAGAGAGAGAGAGAGAGCGAGACAGGCAGACACAGAGAGAGAGAGACAGACAGAGAGAGAGTGACAGAGGGAGAGAGAGAGAGAAAGAGAGAGAGAGAGAAATAGAGAGGGAGAGAGAGAGAGAGAAAGAGAGAGAGAGAAAGAGAGAGGGAGAGAGAGAGAGGGAGAGAGAGATAGTGAGGGAAATAGAGAGACTA
>NC_068983.1:31527039-31527691 GCF_001194135.2 Octopus bimaculoides
GAGAGAGAGAGAGAGAGAGAGAGAGAGAGAGAGAGGGAGGGAGAGAGAGGGAGAGAGAGAGAGGGAGAGAGAGATAGTGAGGGAAATAGAGAGACTAAGAGGGGAGAGTAAGAGCGAAAGATATTCATATTTAGAATATGAAAATATTTGCAACAAAACGTTTTGTTTCTGTTTTTTCTTACTGTTTGTGATGTGCTTTATTTAAAATTGTCATTGTTTTAGTTGACAGAGTTGTTCCACAAAAGTCCAGCAATGGATGCTAAAATTACTGTAAACAATGCTCTTGAAATCATGAGGTACGTTTATTTTTCTTTTCATTGACTTGACTTACTTCAACACGCATATGTATGTATGTATGTATGTATGTATGTATGTTATGTATGTATGTATGTATGTATGTATGTATGTATGTACGTACGTATGTATGTATGTACGTACGTATGTATGTATGTATGTATGTATGTATGTATGTATGTACGTACGTACGTACGTATGTATGTATGTTATCAATCAGTTTCATTTCTGTTTTTCATGTCCATAGAGAAAGAGCCGGACTCTAACATAGATTCAAGGCTCCTTCATTGGAACTTTTATCAACATCATCTAGGTATTTGTGCATATGTGTGTGTGTGCAGTATTTGGTGTTAGTGTA
>NC_068983.1:31528528-31534082 GCF_001194135.2 Octopus bimaculoides
TCTTGCAATTTCTTTGGGTAAGAGTTCAGGGTTGTCGAATAAGGTATGCTTGTCAAGTAGTTGCCTTCCCAATCTCATGATGGTATTTACCTCATGTCTGCAGACTTCATCAAGGGGTGCACTTCGACACTTGGTGGTTATGAGATGATGTCGAAGAGATATGACACGGCATTCGAAGGCAGTCTGAATTGATGTTAGGCCCCTCCCTCCTTTATTTCGTTTTAGGTACAGGCGGTCTACATCGCTATTAATGTGAAAGTTGTTCGTGCTCGTTAGTATTTTCCGGGTTTTCACATCAAGGGCTCGGATTTCATCGATCGTCCAGTCAAGTATCCCGAATGTCGGTACGAGTACTGGTACTGCAAACACATTGTGGGCTATTGCTTTATTGAACGCAGAGAGTTCCGAGGTCCATATTTTCCTAACCCGATTTCTGTATTCCTTAGTAACACGTTCCTTGTTACAAGTACCTTCGTATGATACGAAGGCATTCAATACATGACGTGTGTATTTTCTTCAGATAGTACATATGAGACTTCACATTATTTAATATGACCGCCTTTCTTTTTAAGACATGAAGGTATGGTTTCAATAATCCTATAGAACATCTCTGAGTGTAACTTTGAGGTACGATAGTAGCCACTGATGCCTAGCATATTTTCACTAGCAAAAAATAAACAAAACGATTTTCTCATGTGAAAAATCACAATTTTTACCTTTGGACTTTTCTGTTTCATGTGTAGTTCCTTTAAAATTGAACCAGTTTTCTCTTTCACTATTTCTCTAATAATTTCTCTAACAAATATCAGAGACTTTAGAGGTTGTGTTTTTATGTATCTGTTTAACCATAAGTTGACTATAACCTAACCTGCATTTATAAAATGTCTAAATATTCGGTGTGAGCTGTTGCTATTTATATCAAAGTTTTCTGGAGAATTTCATCATCTTTAGAATGTATAGTTACAGACTTTATACACTTTTCGACCAGCTTTATCTCCGACCATCATCAGCTAATAAGGATAGTAATGTTATTCATTATTATATAAGGTTGTGGTCTAGTGGGTAAATGGACAAGAACCTTATTTAAGACACTTGATGATGATGGGAGTTAACTGAGGTGGAGTAGAGGGGATGCATGCGCGTGTCTATAAGGTTGATTAAAAAGTCCGTTCGGCTTTTAAAGCGAAAATAAGACACAAGTTTTTAACACAAAGCGATTTATTCAATCAATAATATAAATACCATTTCGTTCCGTTATCTTCTACCATCTTATGAGCAAATCGGTTATTCCCTTCTCAAAGAATGTCCTGCCTATACTGACGAAAAACTCTTCCAAGTGAATTTTACATCGTCTTCAGAGTTGAAGGTCTGTCCATTCAGTGGACGTTGAAGAGACCGAAACAGGTGGAAATCTAAAGGTACAAGGTCGGACGAATATGGAGGGTGCGGGGAAACTTCCCAATAATTTCTGCCACGTCTGCAAAGAAGTGTGCAGTCTTGCATTGTCGTGAATAAAGACAACGCCCATACGATCTGCAAGTTCTAGATGCTTCTGGTGGATCGCTGTGTTTAATTTGCACAGCTGGTCATAATACACATCTGAATTGATGGTTTTCTTCGGGGAAGAAGCTCGTGGAAGAAAACACTCTTCCAGTTCAACCAAATTGAAAACATAACTTTCTTCGTGTGAAGTCCTGCTTTGAAGTTTATTTGTGGTGATTCGCCGCGCTTCCTTCATGATCGTTTATGCTTCGCATTGTTATAGACCATCTATTTTCCCCATCTGTCACGATTGCCTCTTTTTAAAAGAATCGTTTTCTTCACGTTTCTACAAAGAATCGCAAATGGAAATCCGTTGGGCGAGGTTAGTCTCATTCAATGGATGTGGGACCAAGACATAAAGCTTGCTGATGTAATCAAGTTGATGCAGAGTGTTTTCAACACTCGGTGTAAATATATGGGAAATATCTGCGATCATCTTGGTCATATAATGAAAGTCGGTGTCACAGTTAATTTCAGTTGGCCAGCCACAACGAGATGCATCTTCAATTGGAAAATTTTCCGATCGAAATCTTGAAAACTACTTCTGACTCATACGTTCCGTGACAGCATTCTCTCCGTAATAAACATATTCATCTGACCTACATATGTTTCAACCGCAGCAACTGCACATTGCTTTGTATGCAATTATGCATTCTAGTCGTTGCAATTTCATCAAGGGTCTATCACTCAAAACAGTTTCAAAGTGAACTGATTCAAACAAGCGTACTGCGTTGGAATTTAGTTGAAGGTAATAGCATTGCTATTTATATTCGATGGAATGCTGCTCTTATAATCACCTCTGCTGGTATTACGGTCGAAGTGTGGTTTTAAAATTGCTTATTCAGGTTTCAATTAATTCTAGCAATTTTGTTTACATGTTGCTGTATGGGGTACATTATTTATTCAGAGATATTTTACTTATTTTGGGTTTATACCCTCAATTAATATTAATAGTAGTAGTAGTGGTGGTAGTAGTAGTAGTAGTAGTAGTAGTAGTAGTAGTAGTAGTAGTAGTAGTAGCAGCAGCAGCAGCAGCAGCAGCAGCAGCAGCAGCAGCAGCAGTAGTAGTAGTAGTAGTAGTAGTAGTAGTAGTAGTAGTATAATTTATTATTATAAGCATTATTGTAACTAGCATAATTACTATCCATGATGTGCTGTGTTTATTTAAATCGCTTAACCGTATATCTTCTCAAGTGTGGACATCTTAGAGCCTCTTCCTGTCTTCTGTTCATAAAAGTAAATTTAGAAGTGAAAATTTCGTACATTTCTTCCACACAAAAGTGGCATCTATTATCACCTATTCTATAAGGTTTTTGCCTTACTGATTATTTCCCAGCCAGTGGAATATACTTTGTTTCTATTTCTTAGTGCCCAAATTAGTTTACCAAGGCTAGTAGTATTCATTTTGTCCCTATGTCAAAACGAATTTAAATAAGTGCCAATTTTTTGCTTAATATAACGTGAGTTAGCTCCGATATTGAAGTACTCCCTATTTTCTGAGGTAACCTTACATCTGTATACAATATTTTTATACCTACAATTTGAGTTAAGCGGGCAAACCCTGTTCCTTGCGCAATCGTATTTGATAATTCTACTACTTCCATTAATAGTCTCTGCTTCAGCTTCACTAGAGGTGATTTCTAAACTCTCCTACCTAATTTCTAAGCTATTACTCTTTCTCAATAGATAACATTCTGAGTACTGCACATTCTGGGGTTCACACCTTCCACTTCCAGGCTAACGCGGGTATTTGTTCAGGTAGCTTCCATTTGATTGGTTGTTAAACCATAGTTTCTATCTTCTTACCTAGTTGAGTTATCTAAGGTTTGGTCGCTCGTGTTGACACTTTTCCTACTTATTGATCTATAATTATTATTCTGGTTACTATTGTTGCTATTGTTTTTATGGACTCTACTAGCGTTGAGTGCCGCTATAATTTTTGCTAGATTTCTGTTATTAGAAAATGCTAATTTAACTCTATGTTTATTAAATATTCTATAGTATTTACTGTCTTTTGGAAATGTTTAGCTAATGCCGAATAGAACAAGTTAGGCATACTGGAAGTTATTTGTTTTCCGAAAGGAATTTTATACAACTCGATATTGCTAGAGGTATCTATGTTATTGTTATACATATTTCTATTTCTACGTAAGCTTTTCGTGAAAGTTCGTAACCTATTTACGTAGATTTGCTATTATATTTATTAGTTATTTATGTAGTACTACTGGCAGAGCTTAAACAATTTAAATAAACACAGTTCATCATATATAGTAATTATGCTAGTTACAATAATGATTATAATAATAAATTATATTTATGCTAATACTGAATGGTCGACAAGATGCACCATATGTGCTATATAGTTGATGCTGCATGCCCCTTTGTCCCACGAAATAGTCAAGAAGGAAGGCGAAAAAATACATAAATACAACCCTCTTAAATACGAAATAGCACAGCTATGGAAAATGAAGGTGAAAATAGTGCCAATTATTGTTGGGTCATTGGGGACAATATCAGAAGGCATCAAGAGGAATTGAGTGCCCAGTAAAACTGTTACAAAAGGTTTGCCTCTTTGGCACGGCCAGAATAATCAAGAAAATATTACCTAGTTGAAAAGAACAGATAGCATGGTACCGTAGACTGCGGGCAGCAAGGCTAATAAAACCTGAAATGAAAACAAAATAACAAAAATATTAATTGAGGGTATAAACCCAAAATAAGTGAAATACCTCTAAATGAATAGTGTATTCCATACAGAAGCATGTAAATAAAACTACTAGAATTGAAATCTGAATAAAAAATTTTTTAACTACGCTTCGACCGTAATACCAGCAGAGGTTATTATAAGACCAGCATTCCATCGAATATAGAGTAACGTTATTACCTTCAGCTGAATACCAATGCAGTACGCTTGTTTGAATCAGTTCACTTAGAAACTGTTGTGAGTGATGGACCCTTGATGAAATTGCAACGACTAGAATGCATAATTACATGCAAAGTAATATGCAGTCGCTGCGGTCGGAACATATGTAGGTCAGATGAATATGTTGTAGAAAACTTTTAAAAACAAGACATTTTTGGATGTGAATGAAATCTCCACAATCCCCTTCGTTATCAATGTTATGAAGTATTCTACAGATTATTTGCAGTTCTGAATAGGAACACGGGATTATCCAACGAGTGAAGTTACCAGTACCTAGTATTTGTTTCTAAGCTTGAGCACTATATAAAGACCGCTGTGGATAGCCGGTATCTAAACCAATTTGAGAGATAATAAGTATCCGCCAGGATAACTTATCCCTTTTATACTATGTGTGTGTGTGTGTGTGTGTGTGTGTGTGTGTGTATGTTTGTGTGTGTGTGTAATTAAGATTCAGTTGAAATAGGTACTTAAGTTGAAGCACCAAGTCTGAATGCTTTACTATTAATTTACATATAAATATGTTCCCAAACGATCAATTTTATAGTTCCGGAATCTTAATCAATCTTTTCTCTTTTTTATTTATTTATTCTTGAAAGGTCTAACGTCAATTGGATGAAGAACAACAAAGATACCATTGACAAGTGGTTGCGTGAATATGTTAAGAAGTTGCCAACAACCTGATCTGTAACGAGCCATGTGGCACAGTTATTTCAAAGCAATTGGCCGCTGAGGAAACTTATCAAAATAAATTAGGGCCACATGACACAAGCAACTTGCCAGAAGCTGCCAGGGACCAGCTTAACTATATTGTCTGCAATATTTATTTAAGCAAAAATATTTATTGGACTTAAAGAGAATTATAAGGACAAACAAAAATTATATGATAAGAATAATAATATAAGAGAGAATACAATAAGAACAATAATGGTGATGATATTATTGATGATAATGATTATAATGAATAATAATAATAATAATAATAATAATAATAATAATAATAATAATAATAATAATAATAATAATAATAATAATAATAATAATAATAATAATATGAAAGAAACATTTTTACTTTAAAGTTTTCAAATATTT
>NC_068983.1:31534346-31534895 GCF_001194135.2 Octopus bimaculoides
TATATATATATATATATATATATGCACATTACATATGTATATATAAAATACGCGCATTATATACATGTATATATATCTATATAGATATATTTATATATATATATATACATATATATATATATATATACATATATATATAAAAACATTATATATACATACATATTTATATACGGACAAGTAAAGGTATATTGTATATAACATATAAATATCCATATATGTAATAATCTTTGTTTATATTTACTTATGCATGCAAAGAATATCATAAAAATATATATGCGTCTAATTGTATGTAATTGTAAGTATTATATGTATTTGGTTATATATGTGCATATATGCATGTATAGATAAATATGTATATATATTTTGGCATATAAAATAATTTATGAATGTATATATAATTACGCATATATATATATATGTATATATATATACATGCACACATTGTGGGTGTCCATCGAATTCGTTGATGACACATACATGCATAGATACACATGTACTTGGACACACATATGCATATATATATATATATATATATATATATATATATAT
>NC_068983.1:31535419-31551505 GCF_001194135.2 Octopus bimaculoides
ATATATATATATATATATATATATATATACACATACATACATACATACATACACACACACACTTGAAAATATAAATTAATTTTTTTTCTACACTATTTACAAAGAATAAAAGTTTGTCAAAACCTTTATGCTTGACTATTGTATTTTTCACTCTGCTATATATCTACTTTTTTAGTATATTTCAATTTAGGGAGCGGGGGGGGGAGATGCCGCGGTGGCTGCAGCTCTTGTGGTGATTGTAATGATGGTGATTTTGGTTGCTGTTCCCTCTCCTCTGATTTCCTTAAAATGGTACTCCAGCATGGTCGCAGTCCAATGACTGAAGCCTTTAAAAGAATCAAAGAATAATCACAACCCACAGAGAATTATCTTAACAAACCTTAATAAGATTTTGTTTTCTTCTGAGATATCATGAATCTTGTATGTGGCCTCTCGACCCGCTAAATATAGCAGCCCCTCTCTTTCAATTTACATCGCCTTGAAAATAAAGAAAAGACGCATTGGAATATGTACTGCAAGACATACAAAGACACGTTGGTCACATCTTGAACATCTATGATCACAGTCTGTCAGGTAACTGATGGATAACCTGGGGATAAATAGCAGTAAACATGAGTATCAATGTTTATCTGGGGGTGGAGGAGCACAAGCTAATATACAAAACAAAAAATGTCAAATAGGAATTAACATACGAATCAAGAAATATTAATTAATAAAAACTACACTCTTCCTGAGAAGATAAAAATAATCATTAGCTTAATGATTAATTCAGGTTAGAGGAAACAAACCTTAAACTTAAATTAATATAAATTTGTTAAAAATTTCTTTAGTAGTACAGTGACAACTCAACATATGTTTCATCCTTAGACCTTATCGGTGAATCATAGTCTTTCCGTTACTTCCTAAACTTTTACATATAGATAAGCAGACAGACAGGCGGACAAGCTGGTAGATAGATTGATAGATAGATGGATGGATGGATGGAGGGATGGATGGATGGAGGGATACTGAGTGACGTGACAAATTCCCAGGCACGCTTGTTGCATAAAGAATAAATGGTAAAGTCTGAACTAACCCGTTAAATGTAATGAGCTATTCTTTGACGAAAGTGAATCATTAAGCTGTTATATTTTTCTATTCATTGCGTGTATTCAGTTTCAGAATTGGTCCTGGTGGAGTAGTGAGTTGGACAGAGCGCTCTTCCTTGTGTTTCTTACCATGATGTGAAGCTATCTGGGTATCAGATAAAAATTTGCCTATGTATGTATGTATGTATATAAAACAGGATATCTTTCGCGTCTCCTCTCCTGGGAGTCTCAGTTCTATTAGCCTCTTCCAGTAGTCTCTGTTGCACAGAGGCAATCTTCTTTGTACAAAGGCATTAAATTATTTTGAATATTGCTGTTAGTTTCATGTTCTGTGGCGACCATAATTGCAAGAAGTAATCTAGGGGACTGAGTACGAATGTTTTCCATAGGAGCAATATGAATTTTTTCTTACGCTTATGTATTTGTTTCGTAAGATTTCTGATGTGAAGCCGATATTATCGTATTTCCAGATGGTCATTTTTTTTTTTGTCAAATAAACACATGCACAATATATTCGTTCTTCAATTCAGCTTTATTATTGTTCTTATGTCTAAGTCTTTGGTCAACGCCTTGCTACCTCTTCAGCGACTCTTCTTCCCTCGAGGAGACACGTGGGATGGAGAGTTGCTGAAGAGGTCACAGGAAGTGTGACGAAAGACTGAAACGAGGGACACTGAAATAAGAACAATAATAACGCTGAAGTGAAGAACAAATGTATAATGCGTGTATTTATTTTGGCAAAAAAATAAATTACCATCCCGAAATATAACAATAGATTTCTTTCTCTCGCATTGTATATGATTTCTTTCTCTCGTATTGTATATGATTTCTTTCTCTCGTATTGTATATGATTTCTTTCTCTCGTATTGTCTATGATCTCAGAATCCAACCAGTCGGTCGCCTGCACAGTCTTGCCACCTTTGTAATATGCACATTGAATGATTCATCACCACTTATATGGATTCCCAAGTTACGCACTGACTCTAACTCTGAAATACAATATCCTCTGATTCTGTGTATTCCCATTGCAATTTGTTTGTGAGTCGATAGGGGAGTGCTTGAAACTTGTAAACGTTGAATTGCATATTCTTTTCTTCAGCCCTTTTCTATATTGCGAACAAACCTTCCTGTAGCTTTGGGGTATCTTCAAGGTCCTCGCTTGCTTGTTATACTTTTGTATCATCAACATAGTTGGTGAGAGTGATTGGCTGACTGACTGAGGACATGTCTTAGAGAGCCACCACAAAGAGTAGTGGTACCATTACAGTTCCCTGAAGGACTCCGATTAGTACTGATGTCTCCTCAGAGAGTGCCGCTTTGATATGACTGTCTGACTTCTACTTTTTAAAGTCATGCAACCATTCCCCTAATTTTCCAGCGATACCAAGGTCACGCAGCTTGTGATATATAATACCATGATCAACTTTATCGAAGGTCTTGTCAAAATCATGATAACAGTAAACTGTTGTTTTAGTACCCAGTCAAAATGTTGTAGTATTGACAAAAAAAATGACAGGCTCCTTCCTGGACGGAAGCCATGCTACGCGTTTGTGAGCAAGCCTTTTTCCTTCTAAAAACATAATTATCTTCCTTCTGACAATGCGTTTTACATCTTTGCTGACATGTAAGATCAGAGACATACGCTTGTAATTTTTAGCATCTCTAGCAGTGCCTTTTTGAAGTCAGATTCTCACTGTCATTAATTTCTTTATTTAAGCGATTCGAAACTTTTATTCTACGTTTCATAAGGGCTCAGCTGTCAAGAGGAATAATGCTTTTGCATGGATTGGCTCTTCTATTAGGGACAACTTTAGTGGATATGGCTTGCATTATTGGCATACATTCTTAGAGTTTCATATTAATGTCTTACATGGAGATTGTTGGACCAATTTTGTTTGAGTTTCTCCTTTTGAACCGATTCCCAGGCAGCCCTGTAGGAATGATGACATTTTTTCTAATATTATTGGTCATTATCGTAAGGCAGCGAACTGGAAGAATTGTTACCACTCCAAGCAAAATGCAAAGCGTTGTTTCGTCCGTCTTTACGTTCTGAGTTCAAATTCCGCCGAGGTTGACTTTGCTTTTCATCCTTTCGGGGTCGATGAAATAAATACCAGTTGAAATCGACTATTCCCGTCCCGCAAAATTTCAGGCCTTGTACTTACATTAGGAAGGCTTATTAGTCACCATTATCCTTGCTGTAATTGTTGTTTATCATCCACCATGTCACCTTCTAATCAATGATGATCGTCTTGTTTTTTTTTCTTTTCAGACATACTGTATTTACATTATTCTACATACTATATAAGTCATGTGGCCTAATAGTTAAGATGTTGCACTCATAGTTTCGATTCTCAGACCGGGCGACATGTTGCGTTCTTGAGTAAAATCATTTTATTTCACGTTACTCTGCGATAACTTTGACGTCTGACGTTTCGCACACAATATTTTTGCGGCTCCATCGTTGAGATTCCTTCTTCTGCTTGGGATGTTGGTGTTTTTTGTTATTGCTTAGTCCCAGTCAGTATTTACCACGTAGACCTGTGACGAGAGATGTTCCAGCCGTGAATTTCTCGTTTTATTATTTTTTTCCAGACATAAGTGTGACAAAAAATAAGGGTCTGATCGGTCAGTGTTGACTATGTATCTGCATGTTCAACCATGACCGATGTTCCTCTTCAGGGCACAGGTCTCTCTAGTTAGTATTAAGATTTAAAAACAAGAAAGAAATCTCTAACAAAATCACCTCACGGAAATTTTCAGAAAATAAAGAGAATGATGTATAAGAAAGTAATTTATTTTCAAACCTGGTAAAAGCAACAGGTATGATTCGGTCTTATTTGAGTATCAGTCTTGACTGGTAGAGTATATTTCTCATTGAAGCATCTGGACCCAGTTTGCAAAACTAAGAGTGTTTTATATATAAAAATAGAATTTTTCCCCAGTCAAATTATTGACACCATTATTCTCCCTGTTAACTCTTACGTCTAATTTTAATGTTCAGCTTTTCAATTTTAATGATTTTTTCCTGCATTTCCCTTTGTCTTTACAAAGTATGTATTTCAGTCATTATTAAAGATACATCAATTCTACTGTATGTGTGTGTGAGTTTATTTAATTTTGGGTATCATAGTGTGTTTCTTGAAAATAAGAAATACCCCTCCAAAACTCGTATATGAACTTTTCCTTCAGAGAATCGTGCTAACACATTGCTTAATGGATACTGTGTAAATTTCAACGACATGTATTCTAGTTGCATGACCAACGGAATTATATACTAATTGAATTATAATGTGACTGATTATTCTGCAGATACCTGTACACCTCGGGCTGAATCAACGTGACAGCTGACCCTTTGAATTACACTTAATGAAAATGTCTTTTAAAATAAGTCCCTCAAATTTAAGATTACCCATTAAATACTCTTTCATAAGAAGCTTAGTTAAAGCGCATGGGCTTTATCATTTAATCTATATGTACCATAAAAATAAGTTCGCAAAGACGCTCATTCGACCTGGGAGAAAGAGAATCCAAATCTCCTTCAAATCATAGACTATCATCTAAAAAAGAACACATATGACAAATATAACCCATGATACACAAAGTCACAGAATTATCAAAGCAAGAATGCTCTTGGTTATAGGACTGCTCGATCAGAGTTCAGCTGTAATTAACAGTAACTTGAGGAACTCAGCTTAAAAAATGTTTTCTCCTGATTATAATACAATATGCAGTATCATAAACTAGAAGTGCATATAAAAACAGCCCTGAATAGTAACAAATATGACATCTCTAGAAAGTTATTCCTAATTAAAACAAACCACGCAATACTTAAACTTGATGAAAATTTTACGTTACACTACCATCCTGTTATTCTAAAAATACTACGTTCCTGTACCAACGAAAGTTACATGGAATAATTTTTTAAAAGTCGAATATAGCAATGAACAGTAAAATTCTTGAATCATACACCTAGCGGAACTATGTGCAATGTGCGAACCGTACAATGCGTTTCTTCTAATCGAAGGTATGATACATTAAAGGAAACGAACGGCCAGCTTGGCTACTGTACAGGATGGTGTACACTACACTACTGTATACACTAACATTACGTATAAAACCCCACAAAAGAATGCGGCACCTTCCGATGGAAACAAATACTAATATTCCATCAAACTACATCTATCAAGATAAAATCGTAATGCCGTTAAACTTAACCGTTCATGTTATCCGTAAAAGCCAATGTTTTAAGACAACTATTGACTAGATATCCTGAAAATAGATCTCATTTCCATAATATCTGGTCAACGGTTATTTTTTATGCGCTCATCATCGACCAGATTTAGCTAGCAAAGCTTATATTATGAGCTGCAAATGTAATAGAGAACATATATACAAAGTAAAATACAGTAAAAATGGAATAGAAATGTCTGCTCTGAATTTTCAAAACACACGCAAATATTATTGAACTTAATACATACTTAAAGAATATGAGATTGAAAAATAACTATTATATTGATAGCAACAAGCCTCACACACATGTAAACATACATACACACGCACTAAAATATGCACGAGTATAAAAATATGCGTAAATCTATGTATATATATATATGTATGTGTGCACGTGCGTATGTGTGTATGTATGCATGAAAAATGCTTGAGAATCGCATAGAAGCACTATCTTCATATATATATATATATATATATATATATATATATATATATATATATATATACGTACCTATGATAAGTGTAAAAATAAAAACGCGTACAGTTAAACAAGTAAATATACTAGAAACATGATCTATTTGTATACATATAGAAATAAATATCATGATATTGATATTTATGCATCAATAACATAGAGCATTGCATATAGCGCAAAATTAGATTTCGTTTGTGTGTGTGTGTGTGTGTGTGCGTGTGCGTGTGCGTGTGCGTGTGCGTGTGCGTGTGCGTGTGCGTGTGCGTGTGAGCATGTGTATGTATGTAGGTGTTATATATGTATATATACACACACATGTATGTATGTATGTATGTATGTATTTATGTATGTATGTATGTATGTATGTATGTATGTATGCTTTATTTATGTATTCTCAAGCATAGAATTACATATCTAGACATACTCATATATATATTTAAATGATAAACGTCTGGAAAATTTTACAGATTTTTACAGTTCCAGTGATGGATTGGATCTGTAGCCTTCGAATTAGCTTTCTCCTTTCTGGTTTTGAGAAGCCTAATTTCTCAAGATTGGTATTTAGTGAGTTATATTTCCCAGGGCTCCAATAATTACAGGTGTAAACCTGAACTAGTAATCTGAATAGAGTAACTGTAGATTTCTCAATAATTCAGCATTGATATTCTCTTTTTCACAAATCTTTGGGCAGCTAATTTCCACAACTGTGCACAATTTCTCTTCTCTATCCCAAATCATTATATCAGGTCTGTTGTGCTGACATTTTATTGAGGTCTTCACTGGTACATTCCACCAGTATTCCTTTTCATTATGAGTGGCTATGACTTCTGCTATATTGTGGGTTTTTATTTATTTGTCCTCGGGATTATCCTTCCGACGGATTTCGTTATAGAGTGTCATAGCTACAACGTCATGTCTCATCGGTAGATAAACCGTGATTACATTTACGGACAACTGTTTATGATGTGGGTGATATCTTCAGTGTGAACTCCACAAAATCTACATCGGTTGTCACATTTTACGGCTTCTCCCGCATCTCTATCCCTTTTGTGCATCAGATACTTGGTTGATATTTCCTGTTCCTGGATTGCAAACGCATACCCTTCAAAGTGGGAAATAATAATCCGGCTATTCATCCATGATAAACTGCTTTGATGATCGATGTTACTATCATCACGGAGCTTTCTACTAACATATCCTTTCATAGTCTTCTGCTCATATAGGCTCATCCTTTCATCTGATGATATGTTGCGGTAGAGATGTGCGACTTCTTTGGGCATATATTCAAGGTTATCAGACTAAGAGTGTTGCTCAGAGAGCTGCCTTCCAAGTCTTATGATGTTATCAGCTTCATGTATGTAAACTTGGTCAAGGGATGCACTTCGATTTTTGGTGGTTAAAAGATGTTGCCAAAGAGATATGATGCGACATTCAAAGGCATTTTGGATCGATATTATACCTCTACCGCCTTGTTTACGTTTTAGGTCGAGGTGGTCTATATCACTGTTTATGTGGAAATTTTGTGTGCTTATTAGTATTTTTCGGGTTTTCACATCAATGGCTCGGATCTCATCAAGCGTCCAATCAAGGAACTCAAATGTTGGTATGAGTACTGGCACTGCAAACACATTGTGGACCATGAATGCAGAGAATTCTGAGGTCCAAATTTTCTTTATTCAGCTGTAATATTTTTTAGTGACACGTGTTTTGTTACAGGTTCCACTGTAAGATATATTTTCATCCACCCCTAGATACCTGTAAATTCCTCGCCAGATATAGGTGAAACAGTCAAATCATTAACGGAGATGCTACTAGTCTGGTTTATAGTTTCCCCCCTTTTCACAACCATATAACAACATTTATCCTGACCTAACTCCATCCCTACATCCTTTGAGAATGTTGTAACTAGGTCAAGGCTCTTTTTCATCTCCTTCATATTCTTTGCATAAAGTTTTAAGTCATCCACAAAGAACCAATGTGTAATTTTGGTATTTCTGTTTCCTTGTGAACCAGTGAGATATCCTTCAGACTTCCTTAACATGAATGACAAGGGGTTTACGGAAAGTATAAATAACAACAGAGAGAGGCTGTCTCCTTGGAATATGCCTTTGCGATATTGTACTCTATCGGTGATAATACAGTCACTCTTTGTGTCTAATTCCAAGATGGTGGCCACGATGAAGTCAAGTCAACTATGGCTTTGACTATTCTCACTGAAACTTTAGCAATTTGAAGGGCTTCTAGCATCCATGAGTGGGGAATGGAGTCAAAGGCTTTCTTGTAATCTAGCCACATTGAAACTAGGTTCCTCCTATGCTCTCGCACCTCTGACATCACAGTTTTGTTGATTAGCAATTGCTCGACACATCCCCAGACTCCCTTCTTCCCAACTGCTTGCTCTGTTGTGATAATGTTTCACAATGGTCTTGAAGGAAGAGGTTTAAACATGCTGTATATATCTTATACATTAAGTTCTGGCATGCAATTGGCCGGTAGTTTTTTGCCATGTGGGTGGTTCTGCATTTGGGAATCAATTTTGTCTCTGCCAGAGCTAACCAGCATGGTATGCTACTGTTCCCAATGTAAGCTTGCTGGTACAGATTGATAATATATGGTCGGTAGAATGTTAGCTTTTTGTACCAATATCCAGTAATCAAGTCTCTTCCAGGTGCTTTTCCATCCTGGAGTTTCTGGATCACAGTTGCAAGAGTCTCACCATCAATATTGTATGTTGTGGATGTAATGCAGGAGCAATAACTTTTTTGGATTTCTTCCAGTCACAGAGCGTCTTTGTTAAATTCCTTCTTTTCACTCCAGATTTTCCTCCAAAAGAAGTCTATGTCTGTCTTCTCGTGAAGGAGCTTCCGTAATATCTACTGTTCCTCCTCTCATGTCTCTGTATACTGCTATCTGGTTGCGGTTAAATTTTTTGTTTATTGTTCTTCTCTCAGTTCTTCTCTTCTCATGTTGGAGTTTTTCATTGACAGATTTTAGCTCCTGCTCTAGGGAAATCAGTTTGCAAGTGAGTGTCCCCTTTTTGCTGTCTCCAAACATCATTTCTGTTGGTGGGGCGTAAAGTGATTTGCTTGTTTGCATGCAATAAACATCATTACATGACTGATGGTCTTCAGTAGCCCAGTTATCTTCTTTTTCTGAATGTAAGTATGCATGTATGTATGTATGTATGTACACCAACTTGCATATACACACAGACTCACGCTCTCCTCATACAGATTCAACCGCACTCACTCCACCACATAGACAGACAGACAGGCAGGCAGAAAGACAGGCAAGCAGGCAGGCAGACTGACAGACAGATCTGGACACACCAATAGAACCTCTCTTTTCTGACTGAAACATCTATTCGTTCGAACATGTGGTAAACATTGAGTCTGTATCAATTGCTTAAATACTGGTTTCAAATTTTGGCACAAGATCAGCAATTTCGAGGGACGAGTTAAGTCGATCACATAGACGTTAGTGCTCGACTGATACTTATTTTATCGACCCCGAAAGGATGAAAAGTAAGGTCGTCCCCGGTGGAATGTACAGGCAGACGAAATGCCGCTAAGCATGTTGCCCAGCGTACTCACGATTCTGCCAGCCCGCCGCTTTCAATTGCTTAAATATTCAACTTTAAATATTGCTTCTGCCTCGGTTCATCTATAACTAAGTCAATACAGTTTGGCACCAGTGTTGTATCAAAGTACGTATTCTGTTTTGCTCGAGGCTCATGCTGAGATTACTCTCACCTACTACTCAAACATTTACCTAACGGGACAATAGGACAGTAAGTATAGGCGCAGGTTATATGGGAACAATCTATCCCCGTAATTTAATAAAAGGTTCAGCTAGAAATTCCTTTAACGTTACCAAATAACGATAGGGACCTAAAAACACAAGCCAGTGAGTACGACTGCCGAAGTATTATAACAACCAAAATTAGGCTACTGGTGCCATATAAATTAGTGTCATGTCATATATATATGTGTGTGTGTGTGTGTGTGTGTGTGTGTGTGTGTGTGTGTGTGTGTGTGTGTGTGTGTGTGTGTATTGGGAGAAGAGACAAATGAAAGGAAGTTTCATCCCATCTCAAAATATCCGTCACCATGTCATAAATCATTTGGCTCATAATAAATGTAAACTCTATATTGTCTGTTTGATACTCTTTTTTTCACTTATGAGCGCACGTACGTACGTGTGCGTGCGTGCGTGCGTGCGTACGTGCATTGTATTTTCTGGGTTCATTCCCGCGAAATATACAGCTTTCGAATAAAAAATACCGGTGTCTTCATTGTGGCTGTTCGAGTTGCTAGAAAAAGAAGCCCAATCTCCTTCTATCAAAGAAAGAATGAAATATTGGAAATGAAAACGTAATACTTGGGTATACAAAAATACAGTATGGTCACAGCTGAATCGTTTTAGAGCTTAGAAATGCTTGATCGGGATTCACAACATGAACAGCAACAACAATATATTTCAGCATCAGAGCTGCAGCTTTTATGATTTAAACAAGGAAACAAATCTTCATAATCATTTAGTTGATGACGGTGCCCTAACACAACCACAGTTTCTGATTGAAACCCATAAAACAATACCTGAATAGAGCTACGGTTGTTCAAAGAACATTTTCTTTTTCTTTTTCTTTTTTTTTTTTTTGTTCACGGGACAACGAAAGATAATAAAACACGAACACGAGCTTGCTTTTCTAAAGTTTTAAAAAAAGGAAAAGCAAAATCTCATTTTTTTTTTATATATCATTGGGAAAACAACTTATTTATTTCCATTTTCAACGGGTATATTTTATTGAAATATTTTATATTTCGTCTCTCGCATTAAAATCAATAAAGTTGGCTTTTAATATAAGGGAGGTTACTCTGCATTTCTATCTCCCAGAAAATCAAGGTTGTTCATACTTTAGATATATAAGTTTATAAACTTAAAAAATTAAACTTTATGGTTATTAATTCAAATATTTCCGAGACTGATAAAAGTAGTGCCACTAAGGGAGAAGTTGTAGTGTATTTTGCACCTCGCTTTTTGTTTACTGGTTGGTTTTGTTTCTGAAAAATTTTATAGCTATAATCTAAGGGAAGCAATTAACAATTTATTATGGGAAGTAAATCTGCATCACTTGACACGTTAATTTCATATTGAGCCTCTGCTTAGTAGACTCCAGACTGTGGTCATCCCATATTTTTTAAGAGGGCACAGTGTAGTTTTGGCGGAGACTCAGCAGTCAGCTGCTATTTCTAGCCCTATTATGTTGGGCGACAATGCAGAAGCCCTCATATTGGCTTGCTACTACAGAAATACAATCATCTAAAGTTTAGATGATCGCATTTCCGTTTTGCTGAGATGATAGGTTATAAGACTACCAAATAAGGCATTAACAGTTTATATCATGTCGCGGATACTGTGTTGTATACATAAAAAATACACTTTGGAATAACTGTCCAACAGAGAGAATCGAGTTAAGATAGTTGTTGTTGCTGCTGCTTCTACTACTATTGTTGTTGTAGTTGTTGTGCTGGGGAGATGGAGGCGACGGCAGTGGTGGATAATTCCAGTTTCAGCCTTGAACGAGAAACAGTCTCTTGATTAAAGGTATTCCAGCCTTGACACTACCGCCTTTTTAATATGTAAAAAGTAAACTGTCCGTGGAGTTTTTCTTGTTTTAAGATGGTCGGTTATGGTTTGAGGGAATTTTGTCACTGTTGTAGGTCAACTGACAACTCGGAAGTACCTCTCTTGGTTCGACATAAAATAAAAATCTTCAGTTATGTCTTTGTGTAAGTCACGACATATAGTGCCGTACTGAAACATTTTTCATTAAACACTCCCGGAGAAATTGTGATGACCAATGTTTTCTTCGTGTTACATTGGGCCATTGAAAGTGCTGAGACCCCCTTCGGTCATGACTGACCATGGGATTGCACCTAGAAAGTTCCCCTCCGAGGCACAAATCCGGGTAAGGTTGTTTATGGGAGACCAGCAGTCACCCATGCATACCAGCCTCCCCTCTCCATGCCACCAGTGTTATCCAAGGGAAATGTAAAGGCTGATACAGCTTGGCACCTGTGAGGTCGCAACTCATTTCTACAGCTGAGTGAACTGGAGCCACGTGAAATAAAGAGTCTTGCTCAAGAACACAACACGCAGCCCGGTCCGAGATTCGAACTCACAACCTCACGATCGTAAGCTCGACGCTCTAACCACTGAGCCATGCGCCTTCACATTGAAAGTAAATCTTACATAATTCGATGTTCTACAACTTAAAGGGCAATTACTTTAGGTTACTTTTTAGCTAAATTTTTAATTTCTAAAGGAAAAAACAGTGAAATTTTGATTCGGTACCTCTACCAGTTAACTGATGCACCTTATCATAAGAGAAAGATTTCAATGGATTTTGTTATTTAAATCAGTATGCAGTAATATCTCACTATATCGCGGCTCACCTATCGCAGTTTATTATTTAAGCTTACGTCGATTCCTCTGTAGTGTTGTTTTGCATTTATAATAAAATAAATATATATAAATTATAAAAATTGTAAAAAAATATATAGTATTGTTTCTACTTCGCGGATTTTCACCTATCACGTGGGGTTTTGGAACGTAACACCCGCAATAGACAAGGGATTACTGTAATAGTAAAAAAATATTTCTGGTGCAGATAGACTGATAAGTTTGGCAGCCGTGAGTTTTGCAACGCAAAGTTGGCAAAATTTCACCGTCTTACCCTTTTCTTCGAACTTCTTTCATTTCTCAACCACAACGATGAGATGGTGCAACATTTTCATCATCTAATAGGTCATTTCTTTGTAAAAATGCAACTACCTTTGTCTCGTCGCTGATCACATTGTAAAAATCTTTAGTTAACATCTTAAGGGTTTTTAGAAATTGAAAAGTAAACTAGAAAGTAACCTAAAGTAATTGTCCTTTAAGCAGTAGATCACGCGTCAAAGTAGCAAAGATAATTATCTTTCTGTAGATTGTCCATTTATTCTGCAGTGCAAAATTCAGGAAATAAGATATAAACGTGAATCATTATCATTTTTCGGGAGTCTTTAAAGGAAGATAATTCGGCATATTGTTCTGTATTGTTCTGTATTATTTTTACATAGTCTTCGACTATGTAAAAATAACCTATAACCAAATGCATTGCAGCTGCGACCATCGAGTTATTTCTAAGTTGGTAGAGTGTAATCTTTTATGGAAATTTGTTTGCTATTTCTATAAGCCAAACGATCACGAAAAGATTTCTTCATTTATTGTACGCATGTAGATTCTTACTGTGATCATAATAGAGTCAAACAACGTTAACACGGCCACAAATGATTTGTAGATGTTAGTATAGTACGATTGGTGTGTGAAGTTGTGGACATATTTAGGTGAAGTGTGGAAAGATCGTGCAAGCAGACATTTAAAATTAATATCTGACAGGAAGGACCCCAGTCTACACCGCTCAAACAATCGCAAATCCTTGGCGTGTTGGCGTGACGAGTCGGCAGAGTTTTGAATAGAATACATCGCATTATTTGCTCCAACAATCTGCCCTTTGCACTGAGTTCGATCCAATTCAGATCACCTTTGCATTTCATCCTTTCATGATCGAGAAAAAAGTTTCAATCCAAGGCGGTGGGTTGGTAAAACTGTTAGAAGGACGGGCAAGATACTGGTGTCAAGTCGCATCGGCTCTAAGTCGGCAACTTTTCCTTTAGATAAATATAAGTGGTGTGGAAAGGGGAATCTTCCTCAAAACAACTTTCCCCGGTACTTACAAACGCAGATGTGTGATCAAAATTAATCGACAAAGGCTCTACAAGCTTGGCGACCTGAGATGTAATAAGCTACCTAGCCTCTCATGTTATTTTATTGATGGAGTTGAACTCACTACTCATGTCAATTATAATTAGAATAGTACATGTAGAAGGACGTTTGTTGTTAAAGCCATCGAGTGTTTTCTGTGTTTGGTGTTTGAGTAATGTGGTAGTTAATATAGTACTCTATATCTGTAATGGGACTTGAAATGGGGAATGCGTGGGACGTGCATAATTTAATGAAACCTGAGATGTAAAAACAGTGCTTAAATAACAATCGACTTAACTGGAACACATAGAAAGAAAGCACATTTTCAAGTTTCTGTAAAATTATTTAATTTCTACAAAGAGACAAATCTTCGTTTATAGATATATTACCAACATTCGAAGATTATGTTGAATGGCATTAAAAGTTCAATATTCCTCAAAGGTAGATAACATTGATAATTTCACGATACAAGGTTGATATTAGAATTGACAAACAAAATATGTTTAGTAAAAAATAAAATTCATATAATTTCGTCCTAATTTTGGGACTGCCATGTTGGCTTGGCGATAACTATTTATTTCTATAATTTTATTTCTATAATTTTATTTCTGTTAATTGCTAAAACAACAGTGAATGCACACTTTGTGTAGAATATGTCAACATCCTTACCAGCTGCTTGGCAAGCTTGGTGAGAGTAGTTTTCGTTTGACACCATGCAAGACAAAAAGCAGAACAGATGACCTCGACATCTCTCTTGGAGAAGAAAAACTCTAGTGTTACACCTGCGACTTTGTTTGCATCCATTGATGTAAGCATGTTCTTTTTGGACAAATACGTGCGTTGTTTAGAGAGTATGATTGGCCTTGCGCAAGGCTTTTCCTCGCGTTAAAAGACTTCAAAAACGGGCAACGATGATATTTAACATTTCTATTATGTGCTTCCAACTATGGCTGGCCTTAACCGAAAAAGACAAGAAATTCCATGCCAGAATAAAGGAATGTGTCAGTGTTTGCGGTAAGGATTCTGATAAACCTGCAGCAAGAGGCACCCATCGTTGCCACCTCTATGCAAAAGTGTGTAGGTCCCTAGCAGGGCTGAAAATCCACATCTCTGCTATTGATGTTTAATAGAACAATCAAGCGATGATATTGCTCGAGATCCAGTTGAAACCATCGAGTATGCATTAAGAACAGCGAATGTCCACAAGTAGTGGAGCATAGGAAGGTAAAGTTTTGTGGGAATGGTGAACGCTGCAAGTCAACCACCGTAGGGAATAAGAATGACCCAAAATGGAAGTGGGGCTGGGAGATCTCTGTTGACCTTGATTGTAAATGTTACTTTTTGCCACCGAAAGACCCAACCTTGTCATGTGGTGCAAAGAAAAGAAGGTGGTAAAGATTGTCAAGCTGACAATTTTCCGAGAAGCAAACATCGGAAATGCTTTCCTATGAAAAAACAGAAAATACAGTGAGTTGATCGAACTCAAAACACTGGATGGGAGGCAATGCACCTTCATGTACAGACAGATATTAGAGGATTTGTTGACAGCAGGATTCACTCGATGCTCAGGAGCTTTGGAGTAGCTGTGAAGGCGAGAAAAGGTATTGCCACAAAGCTCTCAAACGCTGCAGAATAATTAATGCCTTTACATCTGGCTCAAGAGAGAGAACGAGTGGTGCCGTAAGAATAAGCAATGATTGTAAAAACATCTGACCCAGAGTTGTAACATCTGATTCAATAAAGCTCGTGTTGTTGTACGATAGTTTTGGCGCCTACATTGGTAGATGGCCCGAGCAGTGTCTCAATAGAAGAGGTCGAAACACCTACAGAGCTGTTTCGCCGCCTGATGAGATATTGACTACTACATTCAGAGACAGAGTACAGCAGCATCCACAGCACATAAGTGTTTACTCTAAATACTTGTATGTATGTATGTATGTATGTGAATATTCAGTTTATTTCAAGATTTCTTGGCAATAGAGAAAGAGCCGGTTTCTAACCTCCTAATAAAACAGGACATAACAACAGATGTCTTTCGACTAAGGACGAATTAAATTAAGCTGGCGTTATGGAAATAAGGCCTTACGGCAGGAATACAAGATTTCACAGGCACAGGGAGGAATAATGATGTTACACGCACAACGGCCGGCCAAGAAAGAAAGATGACGCTTGGCCGAACACCGGTCACGTGTGAAGAGAAGAGAGAGAGGTAGAGGCAGAGGGACAAAAGAATTAGGGAGGGGCGAGAAAAATAACGGGGACACATGAAGTTAAAAGTGGAGGGAAAGAAGAGAAAGCAAGGAAATTTGAGCGGGGGGTGGGACGAAAGAACGAACAGTGGAATGAACGAATATGGATGAAGGGGCTGATAGACAGAAATAGAGTTATACAAGATTTAGAAAGATGTATACTTACATATGAGACAAGTTGTACGTACACCGCTATATATATATATATATATATATATATATATATATATAT
>NC_068983.1:31558190-31563035 GCF_001194135.2 Octopus bimaculoides
TATATATATATAGTGATCTAAAAATACTTAATCTTTTTTTTTTTACCTTTAAAATCTGATAATCGCCAGACATGACCTATGAAAAGGTAATAAAAATTCCTTGGTTTCTTCGTTGATGTACGCTGTGCCTAGTTTAAGTAGACTTTTTCTAATACCTTCTGTTTATTATATATACATAGATACTTACAGATACATTTACACACATATGTATGTATGGTCGTATGTATGTATGTATGTGTGTATGTATGTATGTATGTATGTATGCATATGCAGGTATACATATGCATGTTTGTATGTACGTGTATATAAACACATGCCTATACATACATACATACATACATACATACATACATACATACATACATACATATTCATATGGCATTGAGATTACAATCTTTTATTACTCAGAGTTGGCGAACATCTGAACATGATATATTTATAGAAAAATAATACATGGGCGCAATCATTGAATGTAAGCAAAGTGTTGTGGTGAAAAAGGAGAACAACAAAATAATCTGGCCTTACCTCAGTTCATGACTTCGTATTCTAGGAGATGTTAGATGTTGGCAAAGAAAAGTGGAGAAAGAAAGCGCTTACTCTTAACTGAAACAAGCCAAGAAATTTAGGATTCAATAGTCCACTGAATCTAAAATTCATCCCGTCTTGCCTATTAATCACCAAACACTGTCTCCTTTCCACCTGTTCAATACACAAACAACCTCTCTCTCTCTCTCTCTCTCTCTCTCTCTCTCTGTCCTTAATGCCTCTTCTGCATTCTCTCTTGACCACTAATATCCGTACACTCCCCTGATCTAAAGATGACTTTTTACAACAGCAAACTAAAGAAATAAAAATTAATCACCAGAAAACATAAAATCAGCAATAGACTCCTTTCCACTTCATTCCTGTGTGCTGCTATTTGCAATCGAAAAGTCCTCTCTAAATCTCATAACTCTCACAACATTTAATACTCGTTCACCGAATTGGACGTCGCTCCTTCAACAACTTTCATAGCACCATGATGCTAGTCTCGTCCTCTTCTCTTGCATCGCCCACTTTTATCGTTCCTAGATGTCTCTTCTTATTCCGAAGTATTCTCTGAGGTACTGATTCTTCCCCTTGGCTTAACTTTCATGATGTGATATGCCAGAACACTACCTGGATTGGGCAGAGATGTTTCGGTAGTGGCCTTGATGTTTCTCTCTATGATTCCATTTTTCTGGATATGTGTACAGATCTAAAGAAGCGTTTGATATCCCATCAGAAAAAGAAAAAAACACTCCCAGTTAAATTCAGCGATTTTGAACGAAATGCAATACTTTTGCATATGAATCCACCTGGCTCTACTCCAAGTCTATTTTGCTCAAATGCTTCGGAATTTCAGCCACAGCCTCCATCATGTCTTCTCCAACTCCATTTGGTACATATTGTGAATTCTCTTCAGCTTCACTTCTTCAAAACAGCACCCTTCGGTCACTTCCCTCCCTTAATTCTAGGGCACATCCACGCAGGTTTTTCTCAATCAAAGCATTCACCTTATTCGTCTCTGAGGCAGAAAAAAACATTCCCAGTTAAATTCAGTGGTGAACTCACCGGGCATTCTACATAGTAACATCTTCTGCTCGCCCTATCTCACTCATTTCTAACGCTACACCAACACTTTCAACGATGTAGTTGATCACAATCACCTTAACCTTCAGTTGTGTTCCACGTACAGTCAACTCTTCAATGATGCTGCTGCTTCGATTAACCTTCTTTCTTTTTCCATCGATTGCCTTTATGGTACTCCTCTTGCTCCAGCTATCCACCAAACTTAACAACGTTAAAATGGTCGTTTAGCTCGTGTCAACGAAGGCTCTCGCTTCCTTCCAGCTCGAGAAGTTCTACTATTGGCAATAAACGTAAAAATGCGTCTATTATGTTGACGGGAGAGCTACCGGCTAAGATACTCCACCACCTTTTACTGTTTCCTTGACTACTTGTGATATGACGAGCCTGGTTGTCGGAACCAAATCAGTTAAGGCTTAGGTTCCTTACAATCTCCGATCATATGCGATCCTCGACACATAATTGTTCGTACTTGGCCCTTTCTCCTCTCGATGCCTCACTGCTCAAAGATTGCCCCTCTTTTCACCCGGTCCCGTCATAGCCACTACTACAAGATCTTATGGTTTGTTCGCCGTTAACATCTCAGTTCTAGTCACTAAATCTTACATAGCAACAGATTCAATATTCGGCAACTGC
Source organism: Octopus bimaculoides (assembly GCF_001194135.2). NCBI lineage: Eukaryota > Metazoa > Mollusca > Cephalopoda > Octopoda > Octopodidae > Octopus > Octopus bimaculoides. The sequence goes on from NC_068983.1 coordinate 31,560,435, forward strand.
TGTCACAAACCCTAATTTAACTAAATTTCCTAACCCTTCTCTGGTAAATCCGTCCATCCCTACCAACCTTCTAAACCCATTAGCAAACATATCCACCTCTTTCCCATCCATTCTATTTCCCCTGCGTCTAGTTGTTCTTCCTCATTCATCTCTAAAAGCAAGTCAGCACATATCTTTTGAATACTATCATACACTATCCTACACTAGCAATCACATCAACATGCGATGAATCGGAAAGCTATATTCTGTTATAGTATTTTATTGGTCGACAAATATTTTATTGGTTAACAAGAACAGCGAATTGAAGATTAAAGCACTGAATAAACACCTCGACTTGATAAAATCTAGTGCAATAACCAATTTTGTTTTCAGCTGACCGAATTAAATAAATTATATTCCCACCAATACTGAGTACTCTTTCTTCCGCTCATTACTATTTGTGCACCAATACGTCCGACGAATCCCAATTGGTTGATCATCGTATACTAGATGGAAACAATATGTCGAAATATGGAAATTCACTTAACGAAATGCGTAGGCATCCTAACAAGAAAATTTGATGAAATTCTAATTTAAGCACCCCATATATCCTCTCACAAAAAATTGTGCGAATTTGTGTTCTGCAGACAGGAATTCATGCGATTATCAAAAAAGAATTTTTCTATGTTTTAAACCACTCAACCCACTCACCTACCCATAAATCCGAAAAATTTCAATCTTTTTCGAATTTTTTTCTTAAATCAGTTTAGAATTTGTACAGTACGAAGTTTTTGCCTAAATCCTAGCAATGGACCACTCTGGTTGCATCATATTCCATTAAATTCGTTTATGGAGAAATAAAACTGAAAATCAATACATGACAAAGTGACAAAGAAACGGGGAAGGTATCAAGTGGTCGTGAGATGAGTTAAAGGTAAAAGCGAAATCACTCCTACACACAATTTTTTGTTGTTGTTTTTGTTTTGTATAATCGTATGAATTCCGGTGTGTAGAACATAAATTAGAGAAAAAATTCTGAAAATTCCAAAAAGTAAAAAACGTTATGGGGGATTATATGGGATACTTAAACTAGAATTCCGCCAAAAATTTTAATCAAGAGAAAACTGAGAGTGTGCTAAGAAGATTAAAAAGGAAGGGTGTCATTCATCATAAGTTGGTTCTACGTAGTCAGACGATCAGTAGCTTTATTTGAAGATTTTTAACATCCTGTATGTGTTAGAGGTATTGCCTAGATACTGCACTATTACAAACCACTTGACCATATATTACTCCTTATCCTTATTTAAAAGACTGAGGGCATCTTGCATGTTTTCAATAACTCTTGAAACAAAACAATACACAGGGTGCATAAGATATTTGAGGACAGATTTATATTAATTTTTAAAAAAAAACAGATATATAATAACAGATAATAACATTATTTATCAAAAAATGTTATGAGGATAAAAATAAAACTTCTTTTCTATAATTTTATTCAATAAAGCCACCTTCAGCTGCAACAACTGCTTCTATATGAGATCTGAATCATCTACATACTCAAATCAAGTGATCCTGTTTCATTTTGGACATTACTCTGACTATGGCAGCTTTCAAAGAATCTTTGGTGTTATGGGCTTGTTCATTGACTTCTCTCTCAACAACGCTCCACATGTCCAATGGATTGAGATCTGGGGAATTAAGAGGCCAAATGTTAGGGGTTATGTGATCATGAAAATTTTCATCCATCCATTCCTGTGCTACTATGAGCCATGTGTGATAGTGCAGAGTCTTACTAAAACATTCATGGCCTTCCATTACAAACACTGTCTATCCAGAGCTTAACAATTGTTTCCAGGACCTCAATGTAGGCGGCAGAGTTAACTCTAAGGCCTTGTGGAAAGAAGTAAGGAGGTATCACATATTCTTCATTTCTGACAACCCCTAAAACCATGACAGTTGCAGGAAATTTTGTTTGCATAACACCTGGAACTTCAGAAGGGTCTGCACATAACCATCTGTCATTTCTTCTGTTAGCTTTTTGATCTTGGTCGAAGTTTTTCTCGTTCGAGAAAAACCAAATCAAATCTTCTGCTGGATTTTCAGTTTGTTTAAGAACCTTTTAGATTTGATATAGTGATTTGCTTTTGCATTTTCTGACAAATTGACATTTCCTCATAATATAAGATTTATATCATGTCTTCGAGGACAACATTTCTGACTGTTCCTTCTGACATATGAAGATCTTTAGAAATTGACCTCGTGGACTTTCTGGGATTGTAATCAAGGGTCTGTTGAACTTTCTAGATAAATTCAGTTGTTCTGATGATTTCAAAGCGTTTAGAATGCTGTTTATGCTTTGATACTGGTGATACGTTTCCATCTTCAGTCTCTAGCTCCTTACAAACCTCGCAGACGAAAGATCTGTCAACTTTTAAAAATCGAGATATTTCTAAATCGCTATGCTCAGCTTTTATAACCACAATAACAGCATGCCTCTTCATTTCTTGAGTAAGCTGAGGGTCTGCCATTATTATTTTCTTAAACAAAGATTATATAGAGTTAGCAAAAAACGCAGCAATGACCCCAAAAAGGTATGTCTTCAAATACCTTACGCACCCTGTA
>NC_068983.1:31563045-31565816 GCF_001194135.2 Octopus bimaculoides
AGAGAGTGAGTAAGGCAGAGATGTATGTAATTATTAAAATAAAGCCCCTATCAATGGGGTCGATATAATCGAACTAAACAACCTAACCTAAAAAAATATTGCTGGGTGTGTACCAATATTTGAAACATCATAAAAACCATACTTATAGTGTGATCATATGGGGGGGGGGGGTTATACTGAGGTAAGCGTATTCTCGTAATATATTTATCTTAGAGATATTTCATAATTTTGTTTGAGTACTTTATAGTTTGTTTAAACCAATAAACTTCTTAAATCCGTCATCGACTTTTCTAGACCTTCATACTTTCATCTTCTAGTCGAAGTGTTGTTAGCGTATATTACAGCTTCTTTGTATTAGGCAGGACCAATTTATGTGGTGTAGATATCGCAGCCGAGAGTTGAATTTTGACCGTCAGAGTCGTGAGTCATGGGCTGAGACTCCAAGTTTCATATACCTTAGAGCTCACCAAGTCTAAATCGGGCACAGACGAAAAACCTTAAAGGAATTAATTTAAACGTCTCACGACTAGAACACCGTTGTTCATAGATTTCTTCGATCAGAACTGACCTAGGGCCAAACAATAACAACTTAAGACATAGTTTTAAAATTTTAAGCAGATAGTATATAAGAGGAAACACTTATGTGTGAATGTAAGTATGCTTTAAAGTATGAAAAAAAAAAGCATTTGTGCACATTTTCTAGATTGTATTCTTTTGCTTACTGCTTTATTTAATATCATTCTGTGAATGTTGCGCTGGTTAGAGAAAATATCAAGCATGTCTGGCAAGGCAAAATATGGGAGAGAACTTGACGTTCCAGAAGAAATACAAACAGCAAAAACGTGAGAATGAGAAAGCGAGTGAGAGAGAAAGAGAGAGGGGAAAGGAGAGGGGGCGAGATGTGGGGAAAGACAAAAAGGAGAAATAGAAAGAAAAGAGAGACAGAGACAGAGAGAGAGAGAAAGTGGTGGAGAAAGAGTGAAACAAAGAGAAACATAGAAGAGATGGTGGGAAGATAAAAGAATTTATAGCAGTTGTGCGGTGATTACGAATTTCACATTTGAGCATCATCGCCTCTCGTATTACTCTCGCGCTGGTGTTGATATATTACCGATGTGGGTGTGATGACAGTGGATGGTGATAGTTATGATAATGATGAGGCGAGTGTGGGGTGGGTGGGGGAGGAGAAGGCCGACGACGACGACGACGACGACGACGATGACGACGATGACTATGACGACGATGACGATGACGATGACGATGATGATGATGATGATGATGATGATGATGATGATGATGATGAAGACGATGACGACAACAAAAATAACAATGATGAGGTTGGAAAAAAATCCCGTCGTATTTCAAGATAGGAAAGTGACAAATGCTTCTGTAATCTTGATTGATATATTTAATCGCGATAATAGTTCCCCTTGTTATTGATAGCACAATCCCATCTAAATGGTAAATTGTTGACTCTCTCGGCCGTAAAATTCTTCACGTTTCAGAACAAAGAAACACTCAATATCATTTTTAACCTCTTTACAATTACAATTAATAGTTTTCCTTTTAAATAGTATTGCAATGATCTGAAAAGATGACACTTAATTGGAGTAAGGTCAGATGGGTAGGGAGAATGTGGCAAAACTTCCATATTTAGTACCATAATCTTTTCTTGAGTGACTTGGACAATTAGTGGCCTTATGTTATTGTAGATGAACGACCCTCTTTATGACTGACCAATGATGGGCACTTTTTCTGCAAATGTTTTAGCAATACTCCCACTTGACAACAATACCTCTCAGCGTTAACTGTTTCGTTTCAATGGTTGACAAAGTCCTTCATATCCACCAAACACAATACAGAATTTTCCAAACAGATTCTTCTTTTCTACTGAACTCCCCTATTTCATTGGGTGCCAACCATTGGCCTTTTCGTTTGGTATGTTTATAGAAAACCCACTTTTCCTCACTTGTGATGATCCTGTTCAAGAAAGGTTCAGTAGCAAGTGTATTCATCAATGATAAGCAGAGGGCAACTCATTCATTAAACTGAGAAGCAGTCAAATAATGAATTAAGACACTTTTCATAGTTCGTGAAGGTATTTTATGATCGAAGTGAGACTTGAATTGAACTGTTATGCAAATTCTTTTGCAGTTTCCTCGGGAATTTCCTCAACTACGGTTTTCAGAAGCTCAATAATGACAGAACATGACCGTCCAAAACGAGGGAAATCTGCGAGAGATAAAATTTCCCGAGTGAAACTGATCAAACCATTGTTGGCATATCTGGACACTTAAAACTTCATTTCCATAGTCAGAGCGAACACATCTTACTGCTTCAACTGCAAAAGAGCACCTTTTGTATTAATACAGAATGCAGTGTCTCATATGATTCTTATCTAAACTCATTTTAATGGAGTAAAATTGATACAGATTTAACCACAATGATATAAAGTAATCTGCAAAGAAAGGAAAAGAACTTATTTGACCGTAAGTATTGAAAATGTATCCTCAATGTGATCGCGTCAAAAATGCGACGGAATTTTCTTTCCAACCAAACACACATATACAAACATGCAAACATACACACATATGTATGTCTAAATATATGTATGTATACACGAACGCATGTATGTGTGCATATGTATGTATATATGTATTAGGTATGATGTATGTACTTACGTACAGACAGACAAATAGCTAGCTAGATAGATAGATAGAGAGAGAGAGAGAGAGAGAGAGAGAGAGAGAGAGAGAGAGAGAGAGAGAGAG
>NC_068983.1:31566165-31566999 GCF_001194135.2 Octopus bimaculoides
GAAGAAGAAGAAGAAGAAGAAGAAGAAGAAGAAGAAGAAGAAGAAGAAGAAGAAGAAGAAGAAGAAGAAGAAGAAGAAGAAGAAGAAGAAAAAGAAGAAGAAGAAGTCATGCACAAAAAAAAATTATATGGATAATATAAAGAGCACTGTGGCATCTCAGACAAGTCTTCTGCTATGGCCTTACAAAATGCACAATAATATACACCTCACCCCTGCATTTGAAGCATCTCCACACTCCTGTTTGTTCACCGTCAGATGATTCCTTTTCGCCGAATATACTGTCCCTGAAGCATTATCCTCTTCACTACTGTCCTTACTGTCAGTCACTTGTATCTTTAACCGACTGACTTGCAGATTTTAGTTTCTTTTGCCGGTGTATTTGTTTAGTTATAAAGCTCCCGATAACTCTTTTTATCGTGTTCCAAGTAGCCTCCATGCAGTATTTACCTCAACATATGCAGTATACGTAACACAAATTGGAACAAGCAAATTGTTTTCTTCACTATCATGGCCGCAGGCATAGGTGTGTGGTAAGAAGCTGGCAGAAACGTTAGCACGCCGGGCGAAATGCTTAGCGGTATTTCGTCTGCCGCTACGTTTTGAGTTCAAATTCCGCCGAGGTGGACTTTGCCTTTCATCCTTTCAGGGTCGATTAAATAAGTACCAGTTACACACTGGGGTTGATGTAATCGACTTAATCTGTTTGTCTGTCCTTGTTTGTCCCCTCTGTGTGTAGCCCCTTGTGGGCAATAAAGAAATAAGAAGCTTTCATCCCAACCACTTAGTTCCGAGTACAGTCCCACTACGTGACACTTTCGGCAAGTGCCTTCTACT
>NC_068983.1:31567222-31572835 GCF_001194135.2 Octopus bimaculoides
GTGTGTGTGTACGCTCGTTTATGCATGTATATGTGTGTGTACGTGTGCATGTGCGTGTGTGTGTACACTCGTTTATGTATGTATATGTGTGTGTACGTGTGCGCGCTTGTGTGTGTGTGTGTATGTGTGTGTGTGTGTGTGTGTGTGTGTGTGTGTGTGTGTGTGTGTCTTTGTGCCTGTGTCCTTCTCCGCTTGATAACAGATATTGGTTTGTTTACATCCCCGTAACCAAGCGGTTCGACAAAAGAGAATGATAGAATAAGTACCAGGCTTATAAAATAAGTACTAAGGTCGATTTGTTCGACAAAAGCCTTCAAGCGGTGTTCCAGTACAGCTAGAGTCCAATGAGCAGAACATGTAAAAGATAAAAACTGAAAGATTCCGATTATTTTGTACTTAAAAGATTCTCATGGAAGAATGTTTATTCTTGACAACAGCGTTTACTAAACAAACTAAAACCTTCTGTATGACAATTTTGCTTTGAGACAGGAAAAAATATAGAAACCTTTGTGTATGCTTGAAAACTTTTGGAACCGACTTGATATCAAAATTGTTGAAAGGCTGATGGTAGTACAATCCTCGTCGGATTGTTTGCTTCTGCTGAATAAGAGATGTTTCGTCCTAACTAACTCCATTTTTCTTAATCTTATTGAGTTGGGTTTAAAACCAAAACAATAATTACAAAAAGTCTAAATATTATTATTACGGACGTATAATGCATGTATATATTTATATTTATATTTATACAGAAGTGGATGGCAGAATCAGTACAGCATATAAAACAAGATATTTGTTATTTGATTACCTCTTTTAACGTTTTTCAAAATTAAAATTCTGTCCTAGTCGACATTACTTTTCACTCATGGAGTTCATTAAAACGAGCGCTACTCTAGAAAACGGTACGGCAGCAGTCAGATGATTAAAATCAGAAATAACAGTTTACGTCTAACACTTCGTGGTGAAAGATATGATGAGAGCAAGTTGGTCGATGTTTATCAAATTATGACTACATTCCAGTGGGTAAAAGAATGTATATATCTACACCTAATTTAGAGGGCATTGACAAGTATAGCAAATCTGCAGATAGTCTTAGGAGATTCTGATCGCTTTAGTCTGATTCCTGTTAACATGAGGTTATTATCACTTGCTTTAACCAAAGGCAATCTTTACAATAAGACTAAGTATAAGATACATATATATGATAAAGTAAACTCTCAGACATACTACAGTTTCAATAATCCCCATCGCCAATTCTCACACATATATTGACGAGCCAACGATGGATTTTCTGTGTAGTCGCTCGGCTCACTAGAAATAGCAGCCAATTCTCCCTCAAAACAAACTTTACAATTTAATTAAAGAAAGAAGGCATTATATAATTTGATCATATATACCTCTAGAAAACAGGGCGATTGCGACTGGAATGCTCTGAAACATAATTTTGTGAGATGAGATCTGATCTGGAGTTAAACAACAGCAACACTAAGTATTGCTTTCTTTTGACAAGGCTTTTAACTAAAAGAATGAAAATGCACGATGTTGTAATATTCATTTACGATATCAATACCTTCAAAGTTTAAAGTGACAAAGAGATCGAACACAGCTAAACGCTGGAAAATGTTTGAAATGGAGTTCAATAAGCAGATAAATATTCCTAAGATGTATGCCATCCAGAACATGAACGTATATGCTCGCGCGTGTGTGATTGTGAGTGAGTGTAGTGATTATATGAATACTAATTCATGACCTGTTCAGAAGTTAACGGTAATAATTTTTGTTATTAAGATGTAACTCAGTCTTAGTCGTGTAATATCAGCTGTATAACGTATATATAGGCATCTTGGGAAATAATGGAAAGTGGTAAGGCCTGATATTTATAAAAAGAGAAATGGCTTTTAGCAGTTGTTGTTCAACTCCGGATTATACAAAGTGAACAAAACTGTGATCAAATGTTTCAGTCACCATTTTGTTTTCATATATAATAATCTGGTATCGCATTGTCCAGTTTATCGTTCTTGTTTTAAAACTGTTGGATCTGATTTGAGGTTGATTTGGTAACTGTTTTTAATAGATCGAGCGACAGCGTAGATATTCCGAACAATCTTTTCTTTAAGTGATGCAGTGGGTATGAGTGACATTAGGATAAGTTTAACTTAGATATGTAATCAGACAGTTTATCTGTTTATCAGTTAAGGAACCTGTCAGCTGCTTGCCTACCTTATGAATTACCCGCCTGTATGTCAGTCGGATATTCTGTAAGTCTGTCGGATGAACACCACCTAGATTACATGCACAGTATTGTGTACAGAGTCGTACACAATGATAGCTGAGTCAACTACATTTATCATCCATAACTACATATAATTTTGCATACGCACGCACACACACACGAACACACACACACGCATGCACATATACACACATACATACGCATGCACACACACACATGCACACGCACACACTCGCACGCACGCACGCACGCACACATGACCGCCAAGAGAAATTTTGCAAAAAGGAGCCTCCTTCTCACAAAATTTAAGGGGCTGTAAGTTTTAGGCTTGTTTTGTTGCATCTTTATATATTTACTTAATTGAAAGTAAACCATATTACAGTAGCCCTTCTCTATGCTTCTTTGACTTTTAATAGACGGCATGAGAGGCATTGATTATTGGGGTCGACTAAAAAAAAACTCAGTTTCTACTCTCTCCAACGTTGCCGGGAGCGCTACATCATTTGTGTTATGTGGAAAATATTCCATCAATATTGCACAAATGATGTTGGCATCAGTTTTAAAATCCATCCAAGACTTGCCCTGTGCTATCCGTCCACTACAAAAATCGAACTCGGTACATATAGCAGCATTACGTCACAATTACTTTACCTCAACCAGTCCAGCTCTCTTTAATACCATACCAAAATACGTCAAAACAGAAACGGATCCCATAAAATTCAAATGTTCACTGGACAAATTTCTTCAGAAAATCCCGGACCAACCTCCTACACCCGGATATGTCTCCAACAATAATAAATCTTTGCTAGAGTGGGCCATGGTGCCCCATATATGACTAAAAGACTTCACCAGGTGGTGCTATTAAGTTAGACATGGCTTGGGTCTATACTGGCCGAAACCTATCAAAGTTATCAAAGTTATCAAAATAGATTTCTGCCAGAAGTGTTGTAGCCCTGGGCAATAAAGAAACTTTTAGCAGCTGCACGCAACAAATTCTGCTCCAAGGAGGTAATTGGAAACTACTTAGGTGGTGTTACAAGATATATATTAACAAGCGAAGCATCAAAGTCTTATTATTCTAATTTAGTTACTTAACAACGCTTATTCTCATAAAGCTCGATGTTTCGTCCATTTCTGTTTCACATTTTCATAAAGACCTATGGAAATGAGCTGTGGCTACCCCAACGTTTGTGCCAGTATGATCAGATGCTGATAGCGACTTCGCAGTAACCAACTTTGACAAGATAAAAGTATTGATGAATGACAAAACGGCATAAAGTAATGATTTTATCGGGGATAAAATCATCAAACCTTCAGTTTTGCTTTACGAATTATACGCTTTGAAAAAGTAGCTTGAAATTCTGTTTGTAACTATATACGCTAGCTGGTGGTAGCAAAGCATCTTTTGGTCATATTGTTACTGAGCAGTATAGAGGTGACGTAAATTGCATAGAGCAGCAAAGAGTGCGACGTAAATTGCAAGCAAGCTGGATACAGAAACAAAAGCAACTATGCATAGATTGCATATCTGAAGCATCATGAAATAACGTCTGTCTATCTCAGATAAATGATTCACATATTATACTTAGCCATCTTAACTCATTCCCCTCACATCGTCTCTCCAAAAAAGAAAACTATTCACAGGATGAACGCAGCTAATGGAAGACTACCAAAACACTCAACATCAACAAACTATATCACAAGGGACAATTTACTGCAACAAGTGTACTCAATAAAATGCGCACAGGCTACAGCCAATATAAACTCAGGTTTTGCTACAGAATTAAATACATCGTCGAACAGATAAGTACTTTCACACGTGCGTACACTAACTCGACACCTATTGCCAAGACCCACAGATTAGAAATGAACATTCTGCACTAGATTATCAAACATATGCAGCACTCTTCTTTTCAGAATAAGCAGTCGGAACCATCTCACCCGACGAAATGCAAACATTCAGAGCAAAATATACCAAATCCTGTTACTCTCATTCGAAACAATGAACTAAAGTGATAACTGACCTGTTCGAGCTACTTTCACATGACATGGCATTTAAGGTTATGATGTGTGTGTGTGTGTGTGTGTGTGTGTGTGTGTGTGTGTGAGAGAGAGAGTTGCGCGCGCGCGAGCGTGGTTGCGTGCGTGCGCGCGTGTATGTGTATGCGTACGTGCGCGCGCGCGCGTATATGTACACACATATATGTATATTTTTGTGGTATATTTGATTTTCTAGATGTTTTGAATGACGTTTTCATTGTTGAATTTGTTAATAGTTGGCTTTTCTCTAAATTATATATATATATATATTTCTCGTTTTTCGTTTATGTTTTGTTTTCGTTTTTATGTTTTCGTTTCTCATTGTGTTTAACGTTTTTTGTTTTTTGATGTCCTGTGCCCCTATATGCATGTATGTATACATATAGATGTAAGTATGTACATATATGCATGGATATATGCATATATTTATATATTATTTATATTATATATATATATATAATTATATACGTACTTGTATCTACAGATACATACATGCACACACACACACATACACGCACATACACTCTCACTCATAGTGAGAGAGATTGACAAGGAAACGCGGGTGAATTTTGTTTATTTCTTTTATACTTACGGATGAATTAGGCCTGAGCGATGAACATGCTTACGTTCCTATGAAAACAGTGAATGAACATAGATATTCAAATACACAGAGCCACCAGCATAAATGGTATCCCATTTTCTTATTTAGTTTTGGCTTTGTATAGCTGCACAACAGCAGTTTAGAAATAGGCAAACACATTTCTATATATACAAACACATACACATTCATTCGCACTTATATACACACGCGCGCGCGCACATACACACACACATACAGACGCACAGACACAAATATACACATACATATGTGCGTGTGAGTATGTATATGTGAGTGCGCATGTAACTATGTTTTATATGAACAACGCGTCATCACCACCATGTTATACATACATACATATATACATACATACATACATACATCTTGAGAAATTAGGCTTCTCAAAACCAGAAAGGAGAAAGCTAATCTGAAGGCTACAGATCCAATCCATCACTGGATCTGTAAAAATCTGTAAAACTTTCCAGACATTTATCAATTAAATATATATGAGCATGTCTAGATATGCAACTATATGCATGAAAATACATACATAAAACATACAAATTTGCACATACATACATACATGCATACATACATACATACATACATACATACATACATACAAAAATACCCTATTGTTGATGTTGAAATCCCAATGAAGGCGCCTTGGATCTAGGTTAGAAACCGGTTCTTTCTCTATTGGCAAGAAATCTTGAAATAAACTGAAAAATAACATACATACATA
>NC_068983.1:31572845-31574231 GCF_001194135.2 Octopus bimaculoides
AATCCCAATGAAGGCGCCTTGGATCTTAGTTAGAAACCGGTTCTTTCTCTATTGGCAAGAAATCTTGAAATAAACTGAAAAATAACATACATACATACATACATACATACATACATACATACATACAAAAATACCCTATTGTTGATGTTGAAATCCCAATGAAGGCGCCTTGGATCTAGGTTAGAAACCGGTTCTTTCTCTATTGGCAAGAAATCTTGAAATAAACTGAAAAATAACATACATACATACATACATACAACATCCCAATAAAAACATCAATTCGGTGCAAACATAACAGACTTAATATTGTTCTGTGGGACAGGGAACAAAAGTCATGCACTGTTGTAGAGGTCAGCTGCCCAGGAAGATGTGAGCGTACAATCAAAAATTCAAGTAAAAGAGAACATTTAGGGCGAATTAATGCGGAACTTTCAGCTCTTGTATCCTGACTATGAATTCTCATTCATATCTATTATCATAACTGCATTAGGTCAAGTACCAAGCAATTTGCACAAAAACCTAGAAATACTCGGTTTCACTCAAAGAAAAATCATACATATAAACTTCGTTACGACGACGAGGGTTCAACAGAACAGCCTGCTCATGAAATTAACAGGCAAGTGGTTAAGCACTCCACAAACACACGTACCCTTAATGTAGTTCTCGGGGAGATCCAGCTTTACAGTATATGGTAAGGTTGGTCCTTTGCATTACAGGTACAACTTATTTTTGCTAACTGAGTGGATCGAAGAAACGTGAAATGAAGTGTCTTGCTCATGGGCACAACACGCCGTCAGGATCTTACGAGCGGGAACCGAATACCAAAACCACTAAGCCACGCACCTTCACAAGCTTCGCTCAAGTGTTACACTGAGTAACAGCGCAGTGATTCATCATCTAAGGAAAAAATACATACAATATATAGAGTAACTTTTTTTCCAGTTTGTACACCCAAATATACATATACACACATACGCGAGCATAAACAAAAACACATATGTGTTTAAGCGTGTGTTTGTGTGTGTGTGTGTGTGTGTGTGTGTGTGTGTGTGTGTGTGTGTGTGTGTGTGTGTGTGTGTGTGTGTGTGTGTGTGTGCATAAACACAGACACACACACACACACCTACGTACGTACATACGTACATAGTACATACATACATACATACATACACTGAACAAAAATTACATGGAGTAGTGATATGTATTTCATATAAAACAGGTAATTCGAAACAACATATTTGGAATTGGAGATAAATGACAATGATGATGGCTATGTTAATGGTAGTAGTGATGATGATGATGATGATGATGATGATGATGGTGGTGGTGGTGGTGTATTGTGCGTGTGCTTTGATGTGTGCTTTTGCTTGTTTTCGTAGTTCACTG
>NC_068983.1:31574409-31577388 GCF_001194135.2 Octopus bimaculoides
CGATGATGATGATGATGATGAGGCGGAGGAGGAGGAGGAGGAGGAGGAGGTGGAGGAGGATGCGAGTGGAGGTGAGAGAGGTACATTTTGTGGAGGTGGTGGTACCGCTTGTAGTGTTTGTGATGGGAGGGAAGGAGTGTATGGGTGTCGGTGGTGATGGTGCTGTTGATATTAACAAGAGGCCAGAGAAATTCGTTGCTAAAGTTGAACTGATGTTATCCCAGCTGTAAGATATCTTTGTCTTAAGAGGAACGTGCATGTGTGTGTGTGTGTGTTGTGTGTGGGTAGGTGGGCGCGAGCACGCGTATGTGTGCGAGCATGTGTACATACAAAAATACATACATTTATACTTACATGCATATGTATGTATGAATGTATGTACGCACATATATGTATGCGTTTGTGTGAGTGAGGTGTCTGTGTATAGGTAAAGTGTGCCCGAACGTGAATGTGTGTATAAATGGGCGAGACAAAACATTTTCTCACTTCTACAGAACAAATGTATATATGTATATATATATGTGTATGTATGTATATACCATGTGTACATATATGTATACATATATATCACGTATAAATATATTATACAAATATATGATTGTATATGTATGTGTATATGTGTGTGTACACACGCACAAAATTCTGGTACACACACACGCGCGATCACTCATACACCCATACACAGAATAAAAAGGACAGACAGACAGATAGATAGATAGATAGATAGATAGATAGATAGATAGATAGATAGATAGATAGATAGAATTTCTATTTAGTCATTTTATCTGTTAACGTAAGATATTATGTTTCTTAGAATAAAGAGTCTTCACCCTGTCATTATTTATACTTTTGATATGGAATTTTGTCAGAAGATTCTTGAAATAAACAGTTTTCTGCTATGAAAATCTTGAATAATATATTTAACCTTAACCACTTTTGTCCTAATTTCATGTTCAACCAAAAAGGAGACGTTACATTCATTTGGTCCATTGTATGTAGAAGAATGTATTGCATTACACTTTAATATTGATTTATGTGATGGCAACTCTGATACACTTACCGTATTTAGATATTCTGTTATAAATTCGAAGCGATGTCTTGATTTAAATATTTACGATAACCGAACAATACTTTTTTATCTCCTGGAAACTAATTCAGTATCACTTCATTGATTAACTCAACATCAGCATCTTAGAAAATTAAAAGTCACATTTTAGAAAATGTTCAAGGTTTGATAACTTTATTATGGACTGTAGACTCCGACGACTTACCAGCGATGTCTCATTTTTCTGGGATCTTATTTTCCTTCTTTGTTTCTTCGTGTTCAGTGCCACCCCATACACAAAATGAAGTTGTTAATTTCAACTTTCTGCTTTTACTCCGCTGAATTTTCTGGATATAATTTAAACCGCGTGTTTTCACATGAATTATTAAAATTGCTGTCAATAATGTTTTCTCTATTGTTATGTTGATTATAGCTAATATTTGTCTTGTGTGTGTGTGTGTGTGTGTGTGTGTGTGTGTGTGTGTGTGTGTGTGTGTGTGTGTGTGTGTGGTAAAACTAGCTCTAGTATAATAAATATTATTAAATACATATATTAATGTATATATGCTTTGTGTATTTTCGGGTGGCTGCAATGGTGGCAGAGTATATAACTCTCAAGACACTGGTGCTAAAAAACACCTTAGAGTCATGGACAAACGGCACAACTGCCCTTCAGTCCCATTTGGGATTGATGGACATCGATGTTTCGCCATTTTTGTGCCTTGTCAACACCACGCACCCGCCTAGTTTGAAGGCAAATTTTCTCTTAGGCTGGTACTTAATTTATCGACCCCGAAAGGATGAAAGGCAAAGTCGGCCTCGGCAGAATTTGATCTCACAACGTAGCGACGGGCGAAATACCGTTAAGTATTTCGCCCGGCGTACTAACGATTCTGCCAGCTCGCCGCCTTTGATGATGATGATGATGATGATGATGATGATGATGATGATGATGATGATGATGATGATGATGATGATGATAATAATAATAATAATAATAATAATAATAATAATGATAATAATAATAATAATAATAACAATAATAATAATAACTACATACATACATACATACATACATACATACATACATACATACATACATACATACATAGACATAGTTCTTGTGAGATCTATTAACATTCTAACCAATACTTTTCGGAGGAAGCGTGAGACACGGGCAATTCACCCCAGTGATTAATATCAGCTTTAGTAATTATAAGAGCTTTTTCACTCTGTAAAGCGCCATTAAATGGATTGAGTTAAAAGCTTTGTGAGGGCTGAGCTATTCCTCCTCGTGAAACTCGCCAAATATCTATAGCAAATGAAGAATATTAGTCCTATTTATCCAGGAATCAGAGAAATTGTAACTGTGAAGTTCTTGTCTATCTTAGGTGTATTCGCTAATATAACAGACTTCTTCACGGAAGCATAGTTTAACCAGTATTTGTTCGGCTCTAGATGATTGAGAAGTATAAAGATTTTGAGTGAACAAACACTGTGTAGTGGGGATTACAACCTTCTTTACGGAAAACAAACAGTTAAGTGGGAGCTAACATATTTAATATAAGTATTTAAAATGTTTACCTAACAATATTCACCATGTTATATACCACTAAACAACAAATGTGTATATTTGTGCTTGTACGTGTATATGTGCTATTAAAGTAAACTCAGACTCTTATCTTTTAAAATAAACATAATGAACCTATTAAAGAACAATTGTAATTATAAAATGTATGTGATAAGCATTATTACAAAAACTTCTGATAAATATAATTACAATATTCTGTTTCATCTGGACTGATCCGAATTGCGTTTACATTTCCCTTTACAGGAACGCTATACATTTCAACCCTTTTTTTCAGCATTTTTACTTTTATTTTCGGTTTTATTTTACATATTTTTATTGACATTGATTTTTAATATATATATAT
>NC_068983.1:31577458-31580512 GCF_001194135.2 Octopus bimaculoides
TATATATATAAAGAAGTAAAAATTGTTATTGCTTTTATTGCTGTAATATTTACTTTGTAATGTCTGTGTGATCTTGTCGATTATAATGATCTTTGTACTTACATGAAACGTTTAGAGTGACGTCAGTCAAAGCAAATTTAGTCTTTGAAACGAGTTCGATGTGAATTCGATGTACTATTGACAAGTTCCCAAAAAGTTTGATTCTATTCACACCTTCGATTAAAAAATACGTGTTATTAAGTATTAAGTCTGGTTTAGAGACTTTAATGTAGAAGGTTGCGTCGTCTGTTTTATTTATTTCAAAATGGAAAACAATGTCTTGTGGATTAGTTATTTTAATATGGAGGGTACTGTAATTTCTAGAACTTGCTTGAATTGTTATAGCAGATATGCAAAATGAAGGATTGTAAGAGAAAAGAGGTGTTTTACCGTCACCAACTTTTATATTCGAAAGTGTTTTATTTGTGTTCAATAAATAAATATCGTTCGTCAGAATACAAGTTTTGACACCCACCTGTTGAAAAGCCATTCTAAAAGGATTAACATCAAGACCAATATAATAAGCAGCGCGCATAACATCACAGGCTCCGGTTGAGAAATCCGATGTTGGATGCCAATACAAACGATTGGCTAACATAAATGCGTGATAGGCATCTTTGATTGGAATTCTATAATCCTGGACCACGTAGTAGAATGCTTTGTTATAAATACCACAACCAAAATGAGGGTCTAAGCTCTCGGTGTAATTATCGTAATGGTTCACAGACAGTTTATCCTTTGAGGGATCATCTAAAGATCTAAATCCTCTATGATCAGATTTTGTTATATAGTTCCCTATTGACCAGTCATTTTGTCCGAGATATGCTTCCAGAGTTTCACCTGTTATATCAGAGAATGATTCGTCCATAGAGCCAGACTGTCCGAAATTCAAAAGACAGGAATGTTGTTCGGTGAAGCCATGTGCCACTTCATGACCTATGATATCAGCCACTGTATAAGGATAAGAAAACTCTCCTCCGTTACCAAAATTGCATTGCTTTCCGTCCCAGAATGCATTGTCAATATCATAATATACTCCAATTATTAATTTATTCCGCAAAATTTTAGTCCCGTACCAGGAAAGAAACATATCGAAAAGAGCACTGCCGTAATACAGGGCATCACGGGCAGGAGAATTAGCTCCATTCACTGAATCATCAAAATTATCGAAGCATTTATAGCTGACTACATTGTCAGTATCCCTATAGGTTGGACGTCCACTAAAATTGAGAACTTTTACATATTGGTTCTCCAGAAAACAGGTATTCCCTTGGTTTCTCTTCACAAAAATTTTCCGATTGTCTCTGCTGTAAACAAACGTTCCACTTTTCTCATTACCACCGTGACCAGTGAGTAAATGGTCAGCAAAAGTATCAAGCTTCGACCACTGTAACAAAATATCTCCGGTATGAGCGCTTATAAGAAACGCCGGTCGCTTAACCACTTCATCAGTATATATTAGGTAATCAATTTCGTAGATCAAACTTACATCACCGAAATCATCGACGTAAACTTTTCTGTGCGAATTATAGTTGTAAATGTACTTTTTAAACTGACCGTGCCCAGCCGAGATGATTGTAATGTCGAAAGCCTCTTCCTTGGTTAATGTCGCCGATAATAATTTATCCCAGTGATGATAGATACTCAGTCCGTGGATAGCAAAACCGCTTGCCAAACCGGTTAGTTCACCATTAGATTCGATTACGACCGAAAGTGTTCCATCGTAGATAGGAATGTCTTTGTACAATTGTCGCAACTTTAAGATCTGAAGTCCTTGGCTTGTGTTAAATTGATCAATGACATCGAAACTGTTCGGTGGCACAAGACCAAAGAGATCTGTGAGTGCAGTTGCTTTATTCAGCCGGTAATTGTATTGTAATTGTTCTTTAACATTAATACGATTCAAACGTCGCCCAACGGGTCTCGGCATAAGAACTGTAGAGACAAAATAAAGAATTACAATGAGCAAAGTATATATTCATGCATTTCCATGTGTACACACGAACACACACACACACACACACACACACACGCACACACACATTTAGTTTCAGTGCAGTTCAAGTATAGGGACATAAAATCCTAAGTAACTGTAGAAGAGTGTAAGCTGGAATTATAACCCAACCAGCCAATTTCATTATGATTTACATTATGTTACTCATTCTTCTGAATGAAACGTAAGAGAGTGTAGTAAAATAATTTTATACACAATTTCACCTGTTTCATCTTATTCTCTCTCTCTCTCTCTCCCTATATATATATTTGTATATATATATATATATATATATATATATATACACACATACATATACGTGTGGTTGTGTGTGTGCGCATATATATATAGGTTTTTTTATATCCTTTTCTACTCTAGGCACAAGACCCGAAATTTTGAGGGAGGGAGCCAGTCGATTACATCGACTCCAGTACACAACTGGTACTTAATTTATCGACCCCAAAAGGATGAAAGGCAAAGTCGACCTCGGCGGAATTTGAACTCAGAACATAAAGACAGACGAAATACCGCTAAACATTTCGTCCAGCGTGCTAACGTTTCTGCCAGCTCGCCTTTTTTTTTCTTCTATATCATCGTAGTCAACGAAGAACGAATATTTTTTGACTGAGCTCAGAATGCCTCGGTTTGTCTGTCACTGAGGAGACTAGACGAGGTGAATCATTAACATATATTCATGCGCGTATGTACGCACATATGTATATGTATGTAGGTACGTATTTTGTATATATTTTCACGTTTTTGCTTTTCCATAAATTTGTTAAATGCGCATGGACATTTAGCACTCTCCATTTATCATTGTTATTACTGACAAGGTTCATTAGATTGTTGAGACTAGATCAATCTGTTGTTGAGACTAGATCAATCTGTTGTTGAGACTAGATCAATCTGCGATATTATCCTACCATCTCCGTTTAGTTAACCTACGATTTCTTCTATCTTTAGCTAGTCTCTTAAGACATTCTGCTGAGAGGACTTAGTGAAGATTTAACATACCCAATATA
>NC_068983.1:31580545-31583121 GCF_001194135.2 Octopus bimaculoides
TATATAAACATATACATTTGGGGAAGTCAAAAGTTATCTGCACTTTTGCCGTTGGCTGCACTGCCTTCAGCGCTCGCGTGCGAAAAAGTTGGTACTCTTGTGGTTCTGTAACCGAGGTTTGACCTTGATCGCTCCAGTTTTCTTTCTTGTGTTACAGAGTAAGCAATACCACACCGCTGGCAGTGTGCAACAAGGAACAGAGATCATTGACCTGATTTTTCTGGTCTGAAAGTATGTCAGGGACTGAAATTCATTGTAATTCAGCGCTCTACCGCATGGAACTGTGTATGAAAGGATCGAGAAGTTTAAAAACGATCGGACAAGCGTGAAGCACGAAGAGAGAGAGCAGAATATCCATCAACCTCCACCACTGAGATGGTTCAGTCAAAACAACGAATAACTATCGATGAGGAGGCATGTTCTCTGCAAATAAGTCATAATCCTACATTCGAAATCATCCGTGACAAACTTCGCTTACGAAAAATCTATGCGAGATTGGTGCCAAGAGAGCTTACCGAAGCACAAAGTGCAATTGTGCGGAGATCTGTCAATGCTTACTCGACTACTACAACGATGAAGGCGAAGCTCTTTTGAAGTGAATAGTTACAGAAGATGTGACCTGGGCCCTATCACTTTGAGCCAGAATCCAAAAGTCAGAGTATATAGTGGAAGCACTCGGAATCCCCCACGAAAAAGAAATTCAAGACTCAACTTTCCACAGGAAAAGTTATGCAACCGTTTTAGGAGACGCAAAAGAGCCTATTCCAGAACATTACCTGTAAAAGGGGTCAACAGTCATCAGTGAAATGCTGGTCAACAAAACTGAAACCAGCAATTCGCACCAAACATCAAGTTTTATTGTTAAAGTAAGTGTTATTGTTGCACGCCAATGTATGTCCATATATGGCCGCCCATATCGTTGAAATCATTGAAAAATTGGAATTCATATAAGTGGAACATCCTGTATACAGTCTGAATCTTGCCCCTTCCATCTATCACCTCTTTGGACCGCTCAAACATTCTTTACGAGGTCGTTGATTTGCTACGGACGAAGAAACGAAGGAAGCGACACATAAATGGCTGCGCAACCAACCGAAAGCCTTCTTCTCCGATGGAATAAGCAAGCTAGTGGACCACTGGAAGAAGTACATCGAAAAGCAAGGAAATTATGTCGAAAAATGATGTAATTGTTCAACAAAAGTGTCTATAATTTTTTACTTACCATCATATATATATATATATTTACAAGTGTGTGTATGTGTGCGTGTGAGCTTATGTGTCTGTATATACACACACACATACACACACATATATATATATGCATATATATACGTATATATACATGTACACAAGCATGCATATATACATACATACATACATACATACATATGTGTTTGTATGAAATAAATCGTTTTTAACGGTTGATGTAAAAATCTTAAATAATAGCGAGTAAAATATTGGGTTATGATATATATATATATATATATATACAGAAAGAGAGAGAGAGACAGAGACAGACAGACAGACAGACAGACAGACAGACAGAGAAAGGTAGAATGATAGATATACATGCGTAGATATATCTATACACAAACATTAATGTAGATAGATAGATAGATAGATAGATAGATAGATAGATAGATAGATAGATAGATAGATAGATAGATAGATAGATAGATAGATGCACACACACACACACATAATATATATATACATACATATACACTCACACACACACACTTTTGGATAATTTAACATGCAAAACATAACATTTTAGTAAAAAAAATTTAGGTTTGCTGTAAAAAGAAGGCAAGGCAGTAAAATTATTGGGATCGATTTGAACGGTTTTCTACTCTAGATTTCCAGCAGAGATTGAATACTAAACTTATGCCCGCAGAAAGAACAGCTCGTTCATATTTATAGTGTATGCTCACTAAAACCCATTTAAACTGGTGAGTCTAATTTGCATAATATTGCCTACCCTATTTGGTGCACTATGAATGAATGAGTCAATTATTCCATGTTATCAGTGTATGCACTCTGGTGCAAATTAGACTATTTAAGCGGCGTCCTAGTTTTTACGGACAATAAATAGTTATAAGTTACTAATCGTTCAGTGCACAAAAAATGAATACTCTTTGTCTCGTGAAAGTCTAACAGATCATTTGTGTTCTTTCTCTCTACAGGAGACAAAGTAACAAGTGAAGGAACAATTTTGTTTACTTTTCACAGCGAGGCTAAAATTGCATGCTTTATCCTTAACAATTTGTTTATGTGCGCGCGTGTGCATGTGTGTGCGTGTGTGTGTGTGTGTGAGTATTCATACACACACACACACACACTCATTATATATATATATATATATATATATATATATACATTATATTATATTTCGTTTTTGGATTTGGTTTGCAAGATTTTTTGTGATTTCGTGTGTTGAAGCATATTCTGTTGTGTCTGGGGAGAGTCATTTTCTTATTGTGCCTTAAAGTTTAACACACTCACCGGTTATTGATAAGGTTGCAAGACGCAACGAAAATTTTAGGAAAATAAAAAGAAAAATAAGTGAAAATTTT
>NC_068983.1:31583375-31598414 GCF_001194135.2 Octopus bimaculoides
TATATATATATATATATATATATCGATGCAACCATAGACATGCCATACATACACGTGCTAGCGCGCACACACAAACATCCATAGAACATAGGAACCCACACGAATAACTAAACATATTATGTACGTAGAAATATATAAACATAAAAGCAAGTAAGAAGAAATTAGAAGCAAATACTCACTGACAACCAGTTCAAAATAATACCAAGAATATATTCTAAAATATAGCATTGTTTAGCAACACTTTCTGGAAAAACACGTGCAGCTTGCAGACGATTCGTTCGCCATGACGTGAAGAAAGCTATCCCAGAATTCCTGAAAACACGCAGTTCGTTGAGTTAAGAGCTAATGTCAGTTTATCTGATAATTTTTTTTAAGTTGTGTCAGTCTGGTAGAGAAGTTTATATACGGCAGTAAACGTCGTGGGGAAAAGAAGGAAAGAATATGCAAGCAAACCGAAACGAAGAAAGAAAGAAAGAAAGTTGGAAAGTAAAGAAAAGCGGAGAAAAGAAGAGCAGTGAAAATAGAAAAGTTTATAGAAGCACTGAGAAATACAAAGATATAAGAGATTATTGAGGGAAAGCGAGAGGGGGTTGATAAAAAAAGAGAGGAGAGGAGAGGAGAAGGAGAAAAATAGATAGATAGATAGATAGATAGGTATCTAGGTAAGTATGTAGATACGTAGTTAAGAACAGATAGTTAGATAAATAGATAGATAGATAGATAGATAGATAGATAGATAGATAGATAGATAGATACCTGAAGTTGCAAAAAATAAATAAATTACGGTGAAACATCGATGAGACTGATTTTGGTGCGACGTGGGTGTAAAAAGGTTTGTTTCATTAAAAAAATACGCGCGAGAACGCACACCTGGACAATTGCTTATAGACATACATTCACTCACAGAAATACAGGACGCACAAATAAAACAATTTTGTTTGTGTTGTCAATTGATCTGAAGGAGTACATGAATACCCACGCAATTACATAAATACTCCATCAACTACTTCGAAATACATAAACATTCAGATTCATATCGCTGGCCACAATGCAGATAGGGATATGCAGGCAAACCTACTCTCACAATCGTATTCACGCATACACACGAATTACACACACACACACACACACACACACTCACTCTCTCTCTATCTCTCTCTCTCTCTCTCACCCTCTCTCTCTCTCTTTCTCGCACATATACACAGTGCGTGCGGGCAAATACACTTGCACACGCATAAATAACAATACCAATACGTACACAAACACACGACACAAGACGCGTAAAGATCAGTCGATCATTACTTTTTTATCAGCCAAGATAATATAAAGATGATTATGTATCATATTCACTAATAATATACATATATTTGTGAGTACGTAGATTATGTATGTATGTATGTATGTATGCATGCATGTACATATGTATGTACGAAGGCTGATCAATAAGTATCCGGACTGTTTTCATAGTAACGAAGCTAAATCATGCACAGTAAAGTCACTTGGCACAGGTTGATCTTGAATTCTGCTGTGCATGCGCAGTAAGTTTTAACGTTCTAGCCCACTTCTGCTGTTTCCAGCACTGTTTGGAAGGAGAATCTGTAGCGTGTGATCGTCGCATTGACCACGACAGAGAAAGTTGCCATGGCGATACCTGCTCAGAGGCCTGCGCAAAGTTGCAGAAACTGTATGGGGTGAAGTGTATGAGCCGCACGCAAGTGTACGAGTGGTACAGACATTTCCAAGATGGCCGAAAAAATGTCGATACTATCGAACATTTTCGGAGACCCGCAACCAGCAGAACTGAGAAAAGCATCGCAGATGTGCGTGTAGCTGTGACGGGAAATCGTCGAATCACCATCCGTGAGTTATCAGAGGATGTGCAGATTAGTTACGGTTCAGTTCTGTCCATTATCACTGAAGATTTGGGTATGAGACGTGTATCTGCCAAGTTTGTACCAAAACTGCTTTCAGCTGACCAAAAAGACACTCGGGTTTCAGTTGCGCAAGATCTCCTTGATTGTATCGAGAACGATGAAAACATTTTGAAAACTTTGCGTAGGCCTCTGAGCAGGTATCGCCAAGCTTTTGGCAAAATTTGATGCAGATTCTGTGCTCAATTTCCCCTGTCATGGGCAATGCGACGATCACACGCTATACATGTTCCTTCGAAGCACTGCTGTAAACAGCGGAAGTAAGCTAAAACGATAAAACTTAGTACGCATACGCAGAAGAGTTCAAGCTCAATCTGTGCCAAGCAGCTTTACTCTGCGTGCTTTAGCTTCGTTACTATGACAACAGTCCGGATACTTATTGATCATGCCTCGTACGTATGTATGTCATTCAGTTTATTTCAAGATTTCTTGCCAATAGAGAAAGAATCGGTTTCTAAACTAGAACCAAGGTTCCTTCATTGGGATTTCAACATCAATAACAGGGTATTTTTGTTTGTATGTATGTATATATGTATGTATGTATGTATGTATGTATGTATGTAGGTAGGTATGTTTGAATGTACGTACGTACGTATGTATGTATGTATGTGCAGATTTGATTGTTTTATGTATCTAGTCCCATGCATAGAGTTACATGTCTAGACATGTTCCTATATATTTAAATGATAAACTTCTGGAAAGTTTTAGAGATTTTTACAGTTCCAGTGATGGCTTGGATCTTTAGTTTTCGAATCAGCTTTCTCCTTTCTGGTTTTGAGAAGCCTAATTTCTCAAGATTGGTATTTAAGTAGTGTGTTACATATCCCAGGCCCCCAATAATTACAAGTATATATCTGAACTAGTAATATGAATAGAGTAACTGTAGATTTCGCAATAGTTCAGCATAGGTGTTTTCTTTTTCATTGATATTCAGCTTTATGTTAACATCCGCTGGGCAGATAATTTCCACAGCCGTGCACAGTTTCTCTTCTCTATCTCAAATCATTATATCAGGTCTGTTGTGCTTACGGTTTATTGAGGTCTTCACTAGTACATTCCACCAGTAGAGAGGCAAAATCAAATGTATGGATGGCCTGACGATACCGTCGGGGGATGTTATAAAGCAGATAGAAGAGACGGGCTATAAGCACCTGGGGATTTTGGAAATGGATAAACTGATGGAGAAAGAAATGACAGAAAAAGTTAAGGTGGAGTACTTGCACAGACTGAGACTGATCCTTAAGTCGAAATTAAACGGACGGAATAAGATTGAAACTATCAATACCTTCGCTCCTTAGATATGGAGCAGGGGTAATCACATAGACAGTAGACGAACTAAACAACTTAGACAGAAAGACAAGGAAATTGTTATCTAGATATGGGAAAAGTGACACAGACAGACTGTATGTAACAAGAAAAAGAGAGGGAAGAGTACTTGGATGCGAATACAGCAGAAGAAAATAACATATGGTACGTAAAAAATCCCCCTGTACCGCTATTATTAGAAGAAGGTCAGGTTTGTGTAGGATGAAAGATTGCAAAGATAAAGCACTGTACAAGCAGTTGAAAACGAATGAAACTGAAAATAGGTGGGTAAAGAAAAGAATGCATGGACAATTTCATAGGGATGTTGAAGATAAGACTGACAGAGAAAATAGATGGCTATGGATGACTAAAACTGATTTAAAACGGGAAACGGAAGCTCTAATCTGTGCTGCCCAAGAGCAAGCACTAAGAACAAACTACATAAAATACAGAATAGACAACACATTAGAAAGTGATCAGTGCAGAATTTGTGGACAAAATGGTGAAACAGTATGGCATATTACCAGTCAATGTACGCCTCTAGCCCAGAAGGAATATAAGAGATGCCACGACAATATAGCAAGGCTTGCCCATTGGACACTTTGCAATAAGTATGCATTGACAGAGCAAAAAATTGGTACGACCATAAACCCGAAGGCATCATAGAAAATGATAATGCAAAGATCAGCCAGACATACTCTTAACTGAGAAAAAAAGCAAACTGTGCTGGATTATAGATATAGCTTACGCAGCCGACAAGGTATGCGATAAGGAAGAAAGAAAAGTCGATAGATATGACAGGTCAGTTTTAGAGGTTAAGCAGTTATGGTCGATGAAAAAGGTGGTAGTAGTACCAATAATTGTCGGAGCCCTGGGAACAGTAAGTAAAAATCTTGATAAAATAGCACTGCTTGGAACCGCTTGAATACTCCGGAAGGTACTCGAAAAATAAGGGGTGTTACCTTAGTTCAATGGTAGTGAACAGCTGACACCGTAGTACATCTCCAGCATTAGAAGCTGTGCAAAGACAATAATAATAATAATAATAATAATAATAATAATAATAATAATAATAATAATAATAATAATAATAACGCTTTCTACTATAGGCACAAGGCCTGAAATTTGGGGGAGGGGAATAGTTGATTACATCAACGCAGTATTCAGCTGGTATTTATTTTATCGATCTCGAAAGGTCGTTTCGCAGTTACAAAGAGAAGAAGCATTTTGCACACTCCTACTAGGTAATTTTCTTCTGCTTATACTGGATGTGAAACAAGCAAAGTTTTTGGCGCAACTGTAGTTCATATTAACGCTGTTTTTCTCAAAATGTTATGATATCTATCATTGGGAAATGCTTATGTATAAGATTTACAAAATCTTACATAAAGGATCATATTATTTCATATTTTGTTTCCAATGTATTTGTGTTTGAAGTCTTAGTGCTTTCTGTAAATAGTGTATTTTATTTTTGAAATTGCTTTCAGTAATGCTTCATTCCAATAATGAGTAGCATTATTAAGGTATTCTATGTACGTTGATAAGCTGGGTTAATACTTGCAAATATTATTAACCTTGTTTTTAAGGTTTATTGGAGACGGTTGGGATTTATATTAATATACTGCAATTTCTCGTTAGGCTTATAGAGAGGCAATATTTATTCGTACCAAACTCTAAGAAATTAACTATACCTAGATTCGTGTCTACTGTAACCTTTAAACTTATCCCATAATATGTTAATGAACTTCTACCTATCAATATTCATTGTATGTTCATTCAACCCTCGCAAAAGAAAAGCTCCTCATCACAATAAAGACTGAACTCTGCATAACAGAATCTCTTCATGTTTAAGATGTACAATTCACAAACCTCGACCCCATTTTACAATCCCATGGTTACATTGAAAATTTTCTGACCAAAGTGCAACCGAAAGATTTCTTAGCATGTATAACGGTTTTATTGGTAGTCACTAGTTTTTCTACAACATAGTAGTTAAAATAATCGTAATTTTGAGGCTGCTTATTTTACACTCATTTACGAGTGTATATTTTAACTGTCTTGAGTGGAAGTTGATATTGATAAAGCCGTCCCTTAACTTGTAAAGGATATCAATAAATATTATCTCTCAAGTTAAAATGTACGTTATGTTAGCGTAAGTCCTGTACGGACGCTGTATGTTGAAGATCGTGTCCTCATTACGTACCGCTATAAAAAAAAAAACGTTACAGATTATTAAACAGAATTAAATATGTTAAACAGGTTGGGAATAATTGAAGAAAGATGAAATATCATTTTATATAGTTTATTTATATACATTTATACGTATATTATTTTTCTAGTTAATTCTTAGGCTTAACCAATGAAACACGACAACCAAAATAGGTGTCAGATTTTTAGAGAGTATTTCTCATGGTAACCACCATTACTCTGGATTTGAGTGACGTGGATTCGTTTAGACAACCACAGACACTAAAGTTTTCCCCAAAATCCAGGGTTTTTATAACTGCTCAACTTGACTTTTAAGAATTGAAATTGCATAAAAATAGTCTTTTACTAATTTTCAGAATTCAAATAT
Organism: Octopus bimaculoides; assembly: GCF_001194135.2. Taxonomy (NCBI): domain Eukaryota; kingdom Metazoa; phylum Mollusca; class Cephalopoda; order Octopoda; family Octopodidae; genus Octopus; species Octopus bimaculoides. The sequence continues at coordinate 31,589,187 of NC_068983.1, forward strand.
GAGCAGTTATTTCAACCAATGGGAAAACGACAATCATATTTCCTCGGCAATACGACATTACACCATATTGCTGGCTGTTATGAATTGGCGCTACGCTATATGAATGGCTGCACGCTACACATGCATTATGATATTAATGATGGATGAATCACTGATTGAAATGAGACTCTATCAAATATTAAAGCTTTTTCAAGAAAGGATTTCGTTAAAAGCGGATAGAACACTATTACATCGAACTTCATAAATTTACGAAGGCGCTTATTTTTGTTACTGAACCATTTGATAACCGATAAATTATTATTATTATTATTATTATTATTATTATTATTATTATTATTATTATTATTATTATTATTATAACGGAAGAGAAGTTGCCCGTGAAATGTTAAAAATGGTGGAATCTAAAGTATTTTTACTTAACGTACCGATATCACTTTCATCTAGATTTATTATTTATTACGGGCTTGGCGAGAAAGTTAGATTTATGGCTTTTAAAAGTAATATATGGTCTGCACAAAGTTTCTACTTTATCATCTATTTTTAGGCTAAGAGCTACTTTTTTTGCTTCTAAATTAATAAGCATGGTAAGTACCAGAATTGCTTTTCATATAGGTATTATTACGTATCTTTGTATACATACATATAAACATATCCATGTGTGTGTGCGAGCATATATATTTTAGATAGATAGATAGATAGATAGATAGATAGATAGATAGATAGATAGATAGATAGATAGATATACGCATATATAGTATAAAGCTTGCATACACACACACACACACTCACTCAATCTTATTGTAAATGGAATAGAAAAGGCAAAAGTGTTGAGATCCCCATGATTTCAAAGCCCAATATGTGCTTTACTTTATGCCTCTACTTTTAACCCAAGAAATAATAACATATTTAACTACATAAAAAAAAACAACATACATATTCTACTTGAAAATAAGAATGAAAAATCCTAGAAAATCAACTTATCATCAAAAGCAAAAAGCAACCGATAACTTTGAAGAACATTCTAACTTCAGCAAAAGTTTTCAAACAAGTGCCCAACCCCAGGATTACTAAATATGGTAGACAAAACTAAGGTACGTGTCTGTACATAACTGAAGGTTCGGATTTCAGATTTAAAGATGGACAAGTCTTCAAAGTGAAGAAAACTTCACTTGCAAAAATCAAAATTTAATTTGGGTTTATCGCTTCGCAGAAGATTGACGGTGCACAAACAACAAATAAATAATGACAGAACTAGAAAAATCCTGTTACGCACACATGTAGCAACATGTGCCGGAATGGAACCGTCAAATCTTAAAATATTTCCATCTTACAAATGCCCGGACTCTACGGCAGAAGAACAGCGAATAAACAAATAAAGACAATTTATTATAAAATATAAGCCCTGCTTGAATGGTTGACATACAATTTCCTTGACTTAAGGGCAATCCGGCTACACTTGCACCGCCAGAAAATTTAACAGCGAGCGTGACGAAGAGGACAGTGGTGTACAGAACGCTGTCCACGACATCGAAAAAATAGAAGTAGCCACAGTAGAGGCTATAGAGGAATGCTTAAAGGAGGTAAAAAAAACCCTCACAACATTTTACACGAGCGGGAGGAAATATGGCACGGTGGAGATAAGGTCCGCTAGCGATAAACCACTCCACTGTGGCGCTAAGGACACCAGAGTGGGTACTTCTGTCGACTTACTGTGGCAAACGAGTGGCCAGAGTAAGGATTGGCAAAGTACCCCCCCCCCCACACCCGGAGATTGAGGAGTGACGAGGATGAAAGAGGTAAACTATTGGGGCTACGGCCTCGAAGTGGCAATCCAAGTCAGTTTACAAGACTTGCATGAGATAGCGGAGAAGGTAATACTACCAGAGGACGTGAAATTGAGAAAGGTGGTTGGGGAAAGACCTCTAACTTGTTACCATGAGAGCAAGGTGTCCCCAGAACGACGATAATGGTGAAAAGGAATAACAGCAGCAGGGTGACGAGCAGGAGCAAAATGCCGAAGCGACGATCCCAGTATGTGAGAAGTGTCCAGAGAAGGTGGAGAAGGAGTATACGGTGATGAATAGGAAGAAGAAAGGGAAAGAAGACATGAAGTCACCGCCAAAGAGTCCACTAAAGAAAAGAAAGGAGAGTAAGCAAGAAGCACAACATGAGACATCAACAACATCAAAGGAAGCCAACGCGGAAAAACAAGTGGTACTACAGAAACAAACAAATAAAAGAGAACTAAAACATAAATGGCATATGGTAACATATGTGAAAAGTACAGAGATAGAGAAGGAAATCACAGAAATGAAATCAGTAATAAGAGTGAAACTAACGACGGAATACTATCCAGAGAGCACCAAAGCAATTATTATTGACGACGAGAGATGTGAAAAACTACGAGAACGGTTCGGAAAGATAGACCCAACGGGAGTACGCGTCGAGTTCGCCGACTTGCCGCCAGTAGTAGAGTACGACGACCTGTTGCCGTACATAAAATGGTAAAAATAAAAAAAAATAAATAAAAAAATAAAAAAGTAAGAAAATATTTTAAAATTTTAAATGACTGTAAAAACAGGTGCAAAAAGGGGAAAGAAAGAAGAAAAGAGAACTGATTTATAAACGTTAAATGAAAATCATTTAAATGATACTGCCTGCAAGTGGGGAGCAGGCAAGCCATTTCATCCTCATTATTATTATCCATCCTTCATTCATTCGTTCTGTGTAATTTGTCCCCACTGTGGTGTTTTGCCTGTCCTTGTGCTGTCCCCTCTGTGTTACGGCCTGCATGCCGAATAAGGGAAGTACAGTCAGCGAGGTACGCTTTTCGGGCTAGTCCCGCAGAAACGACGAAATACGTCGTCATTATGCGAGACTTAACATATATCATACTATATATAAATATATATGCAATTACATAACGAAATTTTCAGTGACAGAGAAATTATTCGACTCTAAACTGCAGAAACATGACAAAGATTATTACATCACGGACATGATCAACGTGAATAGTAGAGAATAAATACTATTAAAAGATAACATGAAACCCAAGAGAAATAGAACGAGTCTCATTATAAAAAGAAAGAACACAAAATTAAGCACGAAAAGAAAATAGAGCAAAAGTTGAAGGGGAAAGACTAAGATTTACTGAGACAGATAATATCTCGTCATTTTATGCGGGTACTACAGATGTATTGTAGTGTAAATGTCGTGACGTCATGAGGTAGTTACAGCATGCGAATGTACTTTGAATTACAGATTCCGTAAATGTGGCGAGCTTGCACGCAATTTCCGTCTACACGACATAACTTACAATGCTTGAGGCGACAAGAAACTATAATAGAAGACACTTGTTCAAGATACCACAACAATGAGATTGAACGCGATGCCTGACAATCGCGAAGTGAACTTCTTCACCATTCGGCCATACCTATGTCCAAACAATACTGGATACATCAGTAGATAGAACATACATACATACGTACGTACGTACGTACATACATACATACATACATACATACATACATACATACATACATACATATGAGTATATGGATGCTGGTTATATGTGTGTGCTTGCGTCAAAATACGTATACTTATCAAAATACTTCGTCTTTTGTATCTAGTTTGCAAGATTCATTATGTGAATTCGTGTGTTGAAACAAATTTTGTTGCGTCTGGGGAGGCTTATACTGCCTTAATATCTAAAACACTCACAGGTTCAATTTCCACTCATTTATTTTTAGTTTTTAGTTGTTGTTTTTTTTTTTAGTGTCTTCCAAAAGTTTTCGTTGCTTTTGCAACTTTGTCAGTGGATGTTAATTCCATTGACAAGGTTGCAAAACAAAGAAAAGTTTTGGAAGGCACAAAAAATAATAATGAGCGGAAATTGAACAGTTGAGTGTGTTAGATATTAAGGCAATATAACCCTCCCTAGACACAACAAAACTTATCAAAATAATATTTCTCTTATTCTTTTATTCTTTGTCATTTATTTACGAGTAACTATATGTAGACCCATTAACTGTAAATAGAAAATAATCTACGTCCATTTCATGTCATTCGAAACCGCTAAGCTTATAGGCAACCATCAAATAACGACATGCTGTATAATCGAACTCAGTGAAACCTAGTTTATTGAATGAGGTACTTTTTGAAAAGTCATCTGACAAGATACATCTACACCGAAGGATGCACCATATCTAGTTGTATAGTACTTCACCCGCGAATGTTCAATGTTAGATGGGTCGAAACGTTCGCTGTGATAAATAATCATGTGAATTTCATTTTCTCTTTCTCTCATTTGTTATACACACTTACAAACACACGCACACATATACACACACACACAAGCGCGCGCGCACGCACACACGCACACACACACACACACACACACACACACACACACACACACACACACACATACATGCTTATGAAGACGCACACACATGCATGAACTCAAAGAAATTTTTCTCTGAACAGCTTTTCTTGAAATTTCCTCTTAAGCAATGCCACAGTGCTTATGTTAAGCAATGGGTGTGGTCTATCTTCTGACATTTCAGTTTCCTCAGACTTTCAGCAGACAACAAGCAAGAAGAACAATCTGTTTAGTTGCTGTCGAGATATTATGAAGCACGCTAGTTGGTCATAGTCAATTTCTCCCACTGTCTTTGTAGTTTTTGCTCTCTCCTACACCATTCTCCCTCACACTCCTTCCCTCCAATCTCCCCTTCCCCCCTCTCTCTATCTCTCTTTCTCTCTCTATCTCTCTTTCTCTCTCTATCTCTCCCCCGATATATATATATATATATATATATATATACATACGAGGTCTGAGCCATAGTTATCCGGACTGTTGCCATAGTAACGAAGCTAAATCATGCACAGTAAAGCCACTTAGCACAGATTGATCTTGAACTCTGCTGTGCAGGCGCACCAAGTTTGAACTTCCTAGCTCACTCTCACTGAATACATCAGTGCTTGGAAGGTAGGTGTGTAGCGCGTGATCGTCGCATTGAACACGACAGAGAAAGTTGTCATGGCGACACCTAGTCAGAGGCCTGCGCAAAGTTGCAGAAAGTGTATGCAGTGAAATGTATGAACCGCACACAAGTGTACGAGGGGTTCAGACGTTTCCAAGGTGGCCGAAAAAATGTCGATATTGACGAACGTTCTAGAGTCAATACATACAGAAGAGACGAGAGGGGAGCATCCCTGACGGACCGAACGTGCAATGTCGAAAGGTCTCGATAGATGCCCATTCACGCGAATTACCAAACGGATGCCTCTGTACAAGGCAGCTATCCAGCCACGGAAGAAGAGACCGAAACCAGCCGCTATGAGGACAGCCTCCAAGTATCGATAGTCTACCCTATCGAAAGCTTTCGATTGATCCAAATTCATCAGGGCCCCACCCATGCCATTTCGTACGCCGAGTTTCTAGTTGAAATCTTCGGGCGCAAATACAGAGATTGGACAAAATAATGAAAACATCTTAAAATTTCAAACAAATTTATTTTAAATGCGGTAGAACCACCTTTGGCAGTAATCTCAGCTTGAATTCTATGAGGTATGGACTCGTACAAAGTTTGAATTGTTTCCAAAGGATTTTTATCCATTCTTCAGCTAAAACAGTCTCCAGTTCTTGTAGTGATGATGGTGGAGGATATCGACTCCAGACTTGTTTTTCTAAAATGCACCATAAATGTTCAATAATATTGACTGTGGTGGCCAGATAAGATGTTCAACTTCACTAGAATGTTCCTCGTGCCATTCAGTAACTTTAGCGGTGTAAATTGGTGCATTACCATCCTGAAAGATTGTGTTTCCCTCTGGAAACAGTTCCGCAACCATAGGATGAATTTGATCAGATAAAATGCTTAAATAGTCTTTATTATTAATTCTGTCATGAAGGTAAACTATTGGGCTGGCGGATTTTCAAGATATATCCCCCCACCTCACCCCACGATCATCACATATCCTCCTCCATGTTTAACAATTGGAAGAAGGCAGTCTGGATCAAATGCTTCTTTTGGCTCTCCACACGTATACTCGGCCGGTGGTCGGAAATAAGATAAAGGATGACTCGTCCGAGGAAATAACATCCTTCCACTACTCTAGGGACCAATTCTGTAGGTTTTTACTCCACTCTAAACGCTTTGCAACGTTTGTTTTTGAAAGTAGTGGTTTTCTGATTGCAGCCCATCCATGAAATCCAGCTTTGTGCAGTTCCTGGCAAACAGTTTTTGTGGAAACTGGGTTCTTGAGGTGGTCATTAAGCTCTGCAGTAATTTTGGGGGCTGTACTTTTGTGATCCTTTCTAGCAATTCGCGTAAGAGTCCGACGATCCCGATCTGAAAGTTTTGGTTTTCTTCCGGGGCATATATAAATACATGCATAAATGCATGTATAAAGAATTGGATAGTCAAGCAAGTTCTAACATCACTTCCTCTCGATTACCCGTTCTTCAAACTCTACTGAAAGAATCAAAATAATAACTGCACTGAAAAAGCAGGTACTTCTCCTTCATCACCTTCACTATTTCATGTATAATTCTCATTTTCTGTGTGCTTTACGTTTCTATGCAATCACCGACGAAATCACAGGAACAAGGTCTTACAGTTCTTTCTGAAAAATAGACGGGAAGTAGTTATCACAATTATTTTATCAGCATTTAACAGCGCTTCGACATGTTTACACAGACCGGAAATTAGTGTGGTGGGATGTGGATGATAGAATAAGAAACGGTTTCTCGTATATCGACATTAAGTATGCAGTTAAAGTGATAGCAATGAAAATAAAAATCACTGAAGATATGAAGTGGCTGTTGTTCTTGCTGTTTAACTCAGGACAATCCTCGTCTAGTAGACTTATGATCAAATGCATTCCAGCCGTGACCATCCCGTCAGTTTTCAGATGCAGTGCATCAATGATCTTATTATCCATTGTGTTCTTTCCGTTTTTAAGGCGATTAAGTATGATATGAAGGAAATTGCTGTTTGATTACTATTTCTAACAGGTCGAACGATCATGTAGCTAACCTTCCGAGGAATTGAACTCAATTTGGACTTCGTCATCTCTAATTCTCCTTCCCTCCGATCTCACTAATTGGGAGGCTAGGGGTTAGTTTTGTTAAAGTTACTGTCAATATTATTTACGCTAGGATCACGGTAGGAGAATACGAATTAACATTTGTACAGCCTTGACCACAATATTCGCAGTGCTGGAATTTTTTTAATGTAAGAACGGTGACATGACTTATTCGGAGTTTGCGAGACTGAAGGAAGGAAGTAGGAATAAACGGGAAACATGATCTAAATGCTAGAAAAAAAGACTTCACTAAAGTCACTCAAGGCCCATTGGATGATGGACTGAGTTTACCCTCTAAGAATGAAACAGTTCATCCGATGAGCTTTCCAAACTTCACTCACACGGCTAGAGTTAATCGGTAATAGAAGTCACTTGCGCGAGGTGCCGCGTAAATGAGAAATAAACTTCTAAACCACACGGCCATGCATTAGTGGTGTAGTGTAGGGTTTACAGGGCGGCGACATGATATACGTGCGCCTGCTGTCGTCGAAGGTACGTTATATTTCAGGAAGAGGGCTGTCAATTTGGCTACCGCGCAAGGAGGTCAAAAACTACGTTATGTGAATAAGTACAAACGAGTAGAGATATCTGTACATTAGAACCCGAGAGGAGAAAACACCGGTGAGTCGATTCTTCAATGCGGCTACGATTTTCGATTGAAACCATTTCACTTGACTTAAGCCGTTAAAGTAAAGATATCACAATAACAACTTTCCATTTCTCCCTCTTAAAATATAAGATTTGTGTATCTAGATAAAAAATAAAATAAAATAAAAAGAAAGGAAAATAGAAGGTGTTTGGTTTTAATGAAGAATAATGATAGGCCAGTCGGCAGAGCGGCAGACTATAAGTATTCTGCATCTAATAAAGTAAACAGTGGTATCTGAGAAACCTGAGATTGTGTCAGAGAGTTCAAAAATAGAATGAATTGATCTGCCGCGAGGAAAAGGAAAAGTTTGCTGTCTGGGACAAATCCATATTTCAAAAATGGGAAAAGTGCGGAGCTTATATTATCTCTATTAGAGTGCTACATAAACTTAAGCGTTGGGACATAGTGTAACGACGAAGTCCCAGAAATGTTGGAAATGTCAGGAATATATAGACATAAAGAGAGACAAAGAAATGAGGTAGGGGTAAGAGAAAATAGTCTATAAGGAACTCAAAATTTCAAACCGGAAGAAATGCTGCTAAGCACGTTGTCCGACATGCTTACCATTATGTTGACGAATATACTGATGCGTAACAAGATATTAAATATAAGTTGTTGATACTGTTGTTGTTTAACCCTGAGTCAACCCTAGTCGAGCAAATCAAAGGCATTCCAACTGTGACTATCCTTATCACGTAGTACATTGTCCAATGCATTCCCCCATTTGTAAGATGTGATTTAAGGGAGGTTTGGCTGCTATTTCTAACTGATTGAGCTATAGCATAGAGAGTTCATCTTCATGTAATATTTCGTGAATAGATCATCTTGGCAGAATGAAATCTATGATAAAGATTTGAAATCAGGATTAAAAGCGAACGAAACATTAGTCAATGGTAAAATACTCCACACACAGGTAAAAATACTCACTTGCAGCGATTATTTTACCTACACATGATACTAATTACAATGTGAGAACGTGGAACATTCACGAATTGATTATATTGGCTATAACTTCGAACGAAATTTTGGTACCTCCTTGACTCTTCCAGTTCCAGTTACTACGATTAAATATACTTCAGTTTTGAATATTATATGAAATTCGGTTACAAAATAAATAAATAAATAAATAAATAAACCAACGTAATCTTTTATATAACATTTACAGACTTCATGTAGAATTCGTAACCTGATGCCATCACGATTCTTTCGGTACAGACAAACAGTCTAGTAGCTTTGCACATGACAGTTACAAAAAAAATTATTTTCTTCATTTTTCGTTTTGTTTTTGTTGTTTTTTTTTTCTGAAATATTAAACGGGAGATTATTTAATCTTATAAATATTTGCACTTCTGTCTATGAATATACACATACGTCTCTATATAAGCATGTACATGTGTATCTGGATATACATATATATATACATTGCGTGTGTGTGTGTGTGTGTGTGTGTGTGTGTGTGTGTGTGTGTGTGTGTGTGTGTGTGTGTG
>NC_068983.1:31598553-31601636 GCF_001194135.2 Octopus bimaculoides
TGTGTGTGTGTGTGTGTGTGTGTGTGTGTGTGTGTGTGTGTGTGTGTGTATCAGCAACGGAGCCAGAAAAGAGTTATCGGCATATTCGGAAGAAACCCCCACTACCAGCATCTTTATGAAGATTTACTTATTATCTAGCATTTATTTTTAATTTTATGGTTTTGCAAATTCGGCAGCTAACGGTATATCCATTTAGGAACCCCCTTGCTCGAAATTTTGGTTACGCCCATGCATCTGGCTATTTACACACACACGCGCGCGGGAACCTTATCTTTATGCATTACATAATTGACTTAATTTATTTACGTTTCATAATCAAGGTTATCTTTCGATAATATATAATTAAGCTCTAACAGTTTTAAGGAAGGAAGTTATGATGTCTATGCAATTTCCAACAGCATTAGTGATATAAATGAAGTTAAGAAAAATAATCTACTACCAGGGAATTCAAAAACTCGGTTTGCTCAGAGATTTTGGCTCCTATTCTACTGTGTTTAGTTGTTTAAAAACACCGAAATACAACTTAGAATTCTATACTGCTAAGAAAATAATATTGTCTGTATTAAATATGACATACAGCGTCGGACGAAATGCCTTGCGGTGTTTAGTTACAGCCCCTTACGTTCTCAGTTCATATCCTGCAGCGATCATTTTGTTTTTTATCCTTTCGAGGTTGATAAAATAAAGAATTGGGGATGAATTTTTAATTCTATAATGTAGCCTAGATGAGAATTGAAATATGGTAGAATTTTTGTTTATAAAGTTTGGGTTAAGTATTAAAAATGGTCATATCTTACACGCTTTAACATATCTGTAGACTTGTGAGTAATATGTGTGAGACTTCGTCTACATGTTGCGTATCTAGCACAAGAACGGGAGGCTTGAAAGTAGAGGAGAAATATGACCACAGATGATGTAGACTGATAGAGTTGCCAATATTTCAGCTAAGTTCATGTTATGTAAGAACAGGTCAGGCCTGGTGAAGTAGACTTATAGTACACAGGTATCAGGTAATTGACTTGGCACAATCAACAAATAGATTCAGTATTTGACAAGTGTTTCTAGTGTGGCCATTTCATCTTTTTTCAGATATTGTATATCCTAGATATACAATATGCCTAGTATTTTAGCTTTACTGAAATAGTAGATGAGTATGATACAAAGGTGACTTGGTAGCTATTTCTAGCAGGTCAAGCGATCGTAAGGAAGCTATTTATGTATTTTTGGTTGATGTGCTTTAGCCCAAGGACTCCAAACGTAGTCGATATAAATTTTTAAGGATTGATGAAGCTGAGTGTAAGGATCAATTCGAGGTCAATAAAATTATTGAGAACTACAAAGTTCAAGGGTCAAACACATTTAATTTTAAATTTATTTATCATATATAATTCGTGCTTTCATGATGTGGGAAAGCTGCCAGAACCAGCGTAGCTCTCCCGCACCATGAGGGCACAGACGTAGCAGAGAATATCTTCATAATTTGGCAGCTTTCCTCCTGTATCGTGAAAGTACTAATTTTTTTATAAAATCATAATGCAGAGTTCGAAAAAGATCATAAAGCCCAATATATTAAGTTTCGTTTCTTAGCTGTCTTACTGGTGAGATGATCACGTGTTTCGATGTTTCTAGAATGAGACAGGTCAAAGTACATATTTAAATTTTAGAACCCTTCTTGGTTGTCGAACGTAGATTGTATAACGAAAGCAATATGTATGTTCTTTTGGTTTAATTTTTCAAATTATTCACTAACAGATAAAACCCATTTTCTAACACACAAAGAAGACTCTTTCATTGCACTAGGTGGCCGCATATGTATGTATGTATGCATGTATGTATGTATGTATGTATGTATGTATGTATGTATGTATGTATGTATGTATGCATGTATCTATGTATGTCATTGGATATGTGATTTGAATGTTTGGACTTGTGTATGTGAATATACGCGTATACATGTCTGTATGCCAATTAGTGTGTGTATGAGTGTGTGTGTGTGTGTGTGTGTGTGTGTGTGCGTGTGTGTGTGTGTGTGTGTGTGTGTGTGTGTGTGTGTATTTGTGTGTGTATAGGTATAGATATAACATCTGTATTTCGCTTGTAAATTTCAGCCATTGTTCCTTTACTGTGTTTCTGTTTAATCTTTGGAACTTATCATATGCGTGTGTGTTTGTGCATATGTGCGCATGCGTATGTGCGTGCGTGTGTGTGTGTGTGTGTGTGTGTGTGTGTGTGTGTGTGCAGGGTCTCCGTAAATTAGCTTTACAATTTGAAAAATTCCGGAAAAATTAAAAATATGGATAACTCAGCAGAGTTTATTGGAAAACAAAGGCAAATATAGTTTTGCTAGAAACCTTAATAATATTTATTTAACATGCAATGAGGTTGATTGCTGGATCTCAGCATTGATACAACAAATTGTGGAAGTTGTAAAAATAATTTGTGGACATATATATATGCTCGAAATACGAGACTAGAAAAACAGTCAGCAACTGATGAAGGGTCGTTCTTTATGCTGTTTGTTTTGCTTTCCATTTGTGTCGTTCGTCGTTCGAAAGAATAATTCATGTTCCATGTACTCGTGCTTCGTACTTTTTTTGTTGTACACGATTCATAACGTCATGTGCCCACATACGCATGTATATATGCGTATAGATGTATGTACATATACGTATGTATATATGAATATATATATATATATTATTTATATTATTATTATATATATATATGTATATATGTGTGTGTGTGTGTGTACATATATATATATATATATATATATATAATAATAATAATAATAATAATAATAATAATAATAATAATAATAATAACGCCAGAAAAGGTCACAGAAAACGAGAAAGCAACCATACTCTGGGATATGCCAATACACACAAATAGAGAAATTAAGGCAAATAGACCAGATATAGTTGTCAAAGATCATGAAGAAAAAAAAATGCTTTCTAATTGATGTATCAATACCAGCAGATGACAACGTTTCTCTAAAAGAAATGGAAAAACTTTCAAAATACAAAGACCTGGAAATAGAAATAACTCGAATGTGGAGTCTAAAAACAGAAACAATTCCTATC
>NC_068983.1:31604702-31605274 GCF_001194135.2 Octopus bimaculoides
ATATATATATATATATATATATATATATATATACATATATGGCAAGAAGAAAATGGAGGGGATATAGAAAAAGCATACATCAACTGTTAAGCATTTATGTGTATTTATTTATTTTAAACAATTATGAGAATATATATATATACATATGTAAAGACTGTGTATTACATACATAAGTACCTGTAATTCCTAAAATAGAAAAAGAAAAAGAACAAGAAAAAGAACAATTCTAGGAATTACTGGTACTTATGTATGTAATACACAATCTTTATATATGTATACATATTTTCATAATTGTTTAAAATAAATAAATGGACATAATATATTGTCTATAATATAATGTTGATGTATACTTTTTTTGTATCACCTCCATTTTCTTCTTGCCGTATAAATTACGGGTAAGCCACGTTTTACCCTTGCCCATTTATTACGCTCAATCGTGTAATTGCCACGCAATAACCAACACTTGTGTATTAATAATTGGGTATACTACCAGAAGTATATTGGATAGATACTATCCTTTAGTTGATTGGATTCACAACCTCTGTCTTTGAATATACATACATACATATATA
>NC_068983.1:31605428-31609106 GCF_001194135.2 Octopus bimaculoides
AGACAGAGACTTCAAATTCGATATATCGATTTATTCACCACTCTATGTTAACATTTCTGTGCCAAACTTATCCAGTGACTGGTCCATTGGATTTAGACGTTTAGAAAAAATAATTAGGTACTCAGATATCTGGGATGGTTGAACATTTACAGATTTTTATTAATATGTCACATGTTTTATGAATATTAGCGCTTGCACCTATTCTAGTAGGTTTTTCAAATATGATTTCACTTTCAGAGGATGTCTCTTTTTATAGTATTATTGAATGTGTAGGGATGGAGAGAGAAATATATTCTTCTTCCTATATTATTACTCTTTTACTCTTTTACTTGTTTCAGTCATTTGACTGCGGCCATGCTGGAGCACCGCGGGTGGGTAGTTACTCTTAGCATTGATATAATTAAGGTTTTCATTGTTTTTATGGAAAGGTTGAGTTATACCTGTTATTAAATTAAGGTTAACATTGTAGTGCTCATTATATATGGTAATGCTTAATTTATATCTTTTGAAAAACCTATATATTTTCTTCTTGTGTCATTCTAGAGCTCTGTTGGTACAATCCTTAGCAATTAAAAGGTCATCCCTATATAGACCACCTTCGAACTTTAAGTTTTCTAGTGTAAGTTCGGATAATAAGTACATGCCTACTATGTCTGTTACCTGAGAGGAATCGGGTACCCCCATAGGTATATCGAAGTTGTCCCTAGTATCCTTTCTCGCCCATATTTTATTGCTATATCTAATTAACGATTTTCTAGCCATTTTTACTACGTTCACCTCATCATACGTCATTCCAACCTTATTCATTACGTACCTTGTTAAGGATGATTTCGTTAACAGAAGAGTAGTAATTATCTGTATCTATTTGGATGAATTTATGTCTATTTTTATCTTAAATGTTATTGAACCATTTTAGGGTATCATTGGTGCTGATCCAAAGCTTGAGGTGATTTAAATTATTTAGTCTATTGATATATTTATCCAAGATTATCTTATTTAATTTGCCTATGTCAGATTTGCTAGGGCAAATGAGTCTAACTTTTCGGTCTGAGTAAAAGTTGTCTTTGTGGTCCTTTAAGGTAAACCTTGGGCCCTTTAAGGTAAACCATGTGGCCATAAAATGAAACGCGCGTAGTCTTTCATTCACTCTCGTTTTTATAAACTTACTAAACTGGTTAAAATGTTTAGTCCAATATTTCATAGATTCTATGTATTACAAATTTTCTCTTGGATTTTTTAGATTTTTAAACTAGTATTTTGTATAATATGCTTTTTTCTTGGTGGTGTCTGATCTCCTTCATCGTGTGAGTTGCATCATGGTGGTTCTTCTCTAAATTCTCATAGATGAGAATCAGATATTCTCCGTATAGAATACACTTAGGTGTACTCAAGAAATTTAAACTTGATTGAGTAGAGGAGTAAATGTGGGGATAAAAGCAAGTTAGACGGGTCAATATATAAAAGATATTAAATACATGCAAAATACTTTTCTTGGACCCCTTTAATTCTTAATATCACTTCTATTCTGTGTAAGTTGGACCTTTTTGTATGTAAACATATAAACTTTAAATATAAACCTTTCTAACTTGCTTATCCCTACATTTATTCAGATATATATATATCAAAGGTAGGACAAAAAGAACATAACAAGCGGAATCGAACAAAACATAGCATGCGGGAAAATAGACGATAACATAACAAACGGCAAACAAGTAATAATCCTTCTGGTTGTTGCCGCCAGCTAGCAACAATCAGAAGGACACGAAATACAGAACTCTGTAATTTTTATAAGAAAAATATACGAAAACTTAATTTTTTGATATGAAAACTTAATTTTTGATATGAAAACTTAATTTTTGATATGAAAACTTAATTTTTTAACTCATTTCAGTTTAGTCTCCATTCGTTTCCAGAATGAAGAAATCGTCTTAAGCGATTGAAATCTGTACGTTTTTTCTTTGTTTTCCATGATAAAGTTCTCTAAGCAGTTTCTTCTTATTTTTTCAACACACACACACACACATTACACAATGTTTATTTTCATAATTTGTAATCAACTGTGTCTTTTCTTATTTGTGACGCTAGCTTCTTAAGGTTCCTCCTGAAACAGTTAGCTTTATAATCAAGTGCCTCAGTGCAGATTTTTCGTTAATTAGGCATAAACTTTTTTCAACCTTTAAATTATGTTCGCGTATGCTGCTCGATTAATTTCTGCCATCGTGCACACATTTATTTTCTCATTTTCCAATCATTATGTCTAGTTTGTTATATTTACATTTGACAATGGTTTCTGGAGCCATAAGTACATTACCACCAAATATCCAAATCTAAGTCAACTCTGACTTGTTTTTACTTGTATTTTACTAGTTCATATGTGGTTGGAACAGGCTTTTGCCATATAAATCTTTTAACTTAGCGTCGATGAACATGATGACCTTGGACTTAAACTTATCCAAATATTCATGCTATTATTACTGGTCATCAGGACCATAAGAATGTAAACCTCTTCACTCAAAGTGTATTTTACTGTTTTATGTCTTTTTCTTTTTAATTATCTCTGCTGCTTTAATAAAGTACTTCATCTTATTTTTCCTTAAATTTTTTAGTACTTATTCTTTTGTTATTGAGTCTATTATAACGTTTTTAAAAAAATAAATTGTAAATAAACAAACTTTACTTTCAAATTACAGTCCTCGGATCTTTTCTGCTTAGCTGCCAAGGACAATTTCTGTTCCAATTGATTTTATATTCAGTGTAATAATGCACTTTTATAGGCTAATCAATACCATTTTCGCCATAAATCAATAAATAAAGAGCTATTAGCTATTAAAGTTTGAAAATTTCGGGTAACTTTAGCCAATCGTAAGCCATAGACACATGAGAAGTCTTTTGTCTGTGAAAAAGCACGTGTTCTCAAATATATTGAAACCACTTGTTGAAGCTATGTTCTACTGTTTTACCCAAATGGAAATTTTACCAATCTGTTTGATTTTGTTTTTAGATAAATCTTTTTAAGTTCGTGCAATAAGTTTCTTATTTTGAGAAATATTTCATTTGTAATGTGCCGTTTGTCGCATTAAATGCATATTGAATGCTTAAAACTACAAAAGGTGTGTTACTCGTTTTTCGCGTGTAGAACATAAATATTGACAACACGTGCTATTTTCAGAATGTTGACAAAATGTGCAGTCACGCACAAAAAGATAGCTTCCAAATCCTGTTTCCTGACTGGGTGAAAATGATCTATAATTCTTCTTTTTTTTTTTTAATTTTCTAGAAAAAGTGAAATGACTCGGATCTTGTTCAAAACGGGGGCACCAGTATTTTCTTAACGAAACACTTTGAAACTTGGGACACTGGTAGAATGTGTCATATAAAACATCTTTTTCTCTTAGTCTTCTTAACAAAAAAACGTACATCGCAAGTTATTTCATGTTAAAGTTGTCGTATTTCTGTAATTTCAACCAATGACTGACGTCCATTCAGCTGGTAACAGTAAGTGCTGACTACGTAAACAAACGATTCTGAAACGATTCTGGCGGTGATAAAATTATTATTTCCTTGTCAAACAATGGCTGACGCATATTGGCAGTAGCTAATAAACCTTTCTATTATAGGCACAAGGCCTGGTTTTTGAGGGAAGGAGCAAGTCAATTAGGGTTAGGGTTAGTGTTAGGG
>NC_068983.1:31609715-31612146 GCF_001194135.2 Octopus bimaculoides
GTGTGTGTGTGTGTGTGTGTGTGTGTGTGTGTGTGTGCGTGTGTGTTTAAATAAGGAAGAGTCTGAGTATTAGGCACGCATGCCGCTAAGGAAAAGGAATCCGATATTGTTTATAAAATGTTTATTTTGAGAGTTGGAACAACGAATATATCCTGGTGACTCGCGGTTTCATCTTACAATTCTGATTAAACATTTCGTGAACTTCAAGCTATATTTACAACAAATAATATAAAAGTGGTGGTTATTTTAGAGTAATTAGTAAATTGGGTTAAGGGTACTGTCAGAAGACACTTTGAGTAATGGGCTGCTAGTGTAATGAAAATAATAACTTTGAGAGGTGTGTTGAGGTTTGGAGGTATCTTTGTATGTTAAAGAATTAGGTGTGGTCAAGTGGAGAAACTGAAAGCCGGTTAATAGGTCATATATGTATGTTGTGTAGTGGTAGCGTTGGACTTTAAGTGGGCGGCTCTGTTTGTTTTAATAGATGGGTAGTACCGGTGGTTAAGTATGCAAGTTGGCAAATAAATAATATACCTAACTACTAAAGAGTAAAAACATCTGGGAATAACTGTAGGAATTCGTTTTTGGCTGTATTTATTTACTAATGTAGTGGAGACTTGTATAGGTATTGGTGTATAATAAAATTAAAGACGAACAAGCGGTCGTTAATAGCATCAAAGTATTTGCAAAATAGTTGTACAAAAGTGAACAAAAATATAATTAAGTGAAATCAGGAAAGTGAGTGTTCATAGTAATTTTTTGTGGTTAGGTAGATATCAAGAAAGTTCATACTTTAATATCACAGATAAAAGACAGGAAGATCTAAGTAGTCTTTCGTGGTAGTTATTTATAGATAGACAGGTCGCTATCTGGGGAGTTTATACTCGAGCCTCACAAATGAATGGAGAATACGAGCATACCTGGATCTTTTCAATCTCAGTCACAGATTTTTTAATTATTTTTTTAAACTAAACAGATTTAAACTTCGGATACTGGTTGAATATATCATGTAGAACACGGTTTACTCTTAACATTTTTGGCAAAATTTTGTATTTTAGAAGGTATTTCGTGTTAAAATTGTCGTATTTGGGTAATTTTAACCAATCAATGACGTGTATTCAGCTGAAGAAAGTCACTGCTGTTTGTGAAAGTAATGGAAGAGCAACAACATCCGGGTCATCGGGTCACGAAAGAGAGAGAGAGAGAGAGAGAGAGAGAGAGAGAGAGAGAGAGAGAGAGAGAGAGAGAGAGAGAGAAAGAGAGTTGGGAGAAAAGTATAAAAGATAAGATATTGAGGTCTTCGCTGGTACATTCCACCAGTATTCCTTTTTGTTATGAGTGGTTATAGCTTCTCCCATATTGTGAGTTTCTTATTTCTTTGTCCTCGGGATTATCCTTCCGACGGATTTCATTATAGAGTGTCCTAGCTACAACGTCATGTCTCATCGGTAGATATACCGTAATTACATTTTCGGACAACTGCTTATGATGTGAGTGACTCCACAAAGTCTGCATCGGTTTTACCTGCATCTCTATCCCTTTTGCGCATCAGGTACTTGGTTAATATTTCCTGTTCCTGGATTGCAAACGCATATCCTTCAAAGTGGGAGGTAGTAATCCGGCTATTGGTCCATGATAAACTGCTTTGATGATCGATGTTACTCCCATCACGGAGCTTTCTAGTAATATATCCATGCACAGTCCTCTACTCATATAGGCTCGTCCTTTCATCTGATATGCTGCGGCTAGAGTCGTGCGACTTCTTTGGGCATGTATTCTAGGTTATCAGGTTACTCAAGGAGCTGCCTTCCAAGTCAGCCTGATATGATGATTTGGGATAGAGAAGAGAAACTGTGCACAGTTGTGGAAATTATCTGCCCAGCGGATGTTAACATAAAGCTGAAGATCAGTGGAAAAAGAGAACACCTATGCTGAACTATTGAGAAATCTGCATTTACTTTATCCAGTTCAGGTTTATACCTGTAATTATTGGAGCCCTGGGATATGTAACACACTGCCTAAATACCAAGCTTGAGAAATTAGGCTTCCCAAACCCAGAAAAGAGAAAGTTAATCTGAAGACTACAGATCCAGTCCAACACTGGAACTATAAAAATCTGTAAAATTTTCCAGACGTTTATCATTTAAATATATATGAGCCTGTCTAGCTATGCAACTATATGCATGAGAATACATACATACATACATACATACATACATACATACATACATACATACATACATGTGGTGTGTGCGTACGAGTAGATGTAATCGCCTTACCTCGGTTTTCCTTTCCTCGACTGCGAGTCCGTCTTGCGGTATCCGATCCTTGAAGCTTGCCCCGACCCAAAGTACACCAGGAATAGCAGCTGCTTCTCCCAAACCTTCCCAAACCTAGACCGTCGCTTAACACGTCTTGTCCTGACCGCAGC